>NC_056732.1:660608672-660643672 GCF_019279795.1 Protopterus annectens
AATGCTAGATTAGCATACTAGCCTGGTACAGCTGTTGCCAATGCTAAGCTACTCGTTAATATGACTATCATGCATTTGTTACTCTGTCACATCCATGTTTATATAACTGTATGCCCTACTCCCCCAAACAGACATTGTACACACTACTGTACAGAACACAGATAACATGGATCAGATGTTTGACATTTAATGCTGAACTACATATGTCACAGTCATATCCCACTGCACACAGCTACACACTGATTTCTCCATGGCAGTAGTTATGCAGGGCATCTGTGTATAGATACGTACTGCTGCCACATATGGATGATTCAAAGTATGTAGAGTACTCTTCAAAAACATCTACTACATGCCAGTAATTACATATCTGTTACATACCTTTCCTTTGTATGTGTTTGTATTTGTCAG
Source organism: Protopterus annectens (assembly GCF_019279795.1). NCBI lineage: Eukaryota > Metazoa > Chordata > Ceratodontiformes > Protopteridae > Protopterus > Protopterus annectens. Next base: position 660,609,081 of record NC_056732.1, read on the forward strand.
TTCCGTGTGTTTTGTAATTGTTTATTTTTATTTATTTTTTTTGATATCATATTTTTTTTTAATATATATATTTTTTTATATCTTTTTTTTCTATTGCTGTTGCTGTTGTTGTGGATATCGCTGTCTGTCTGTCTGTCTTTCTCTCTCTCTCTCTTGCTCTCTCTCTCTCTGTCTCTCTCCGTAGCTGCAATGAAGTGATTGCATGTGTGGACAGCAAGTACAGCCTGCTTTTATAGGTATCTGCACATGTGCATGTGATGGCCTCTGCACCAATTGGTGGCCACCATTTGGTAATTGCATGCAGCCTGCTGTGTGGTAATTTCAGTACTCACTGTCATAGCAACCCAGTGCTATAAATTGCTAAGTCAGGTAGGCATAGTCCTTTCAGCTTTCCAAAGTGGGGACCATGCTTGTTTGCTGTGGACAGCATTGTGTAAGTCAGAAGGTTGGTATACTTCTTATATCTGAAGCTAGGGGTGTAGCCAGTGATTTGAATGTTGTACTCAGACCTGAATGTTGCCACTTCCAGTACACAGTTGTCAGTGTAGAATTGTACTCACCCCTACAAATGCTACACAAGATACATGGGAGTATGTAGTTTCTTTTCTACTTATACAATTAGCTACCATACATATGTAGTTATTGAGATGTTTTCATTTGGCACATGAACTGTTTGTGAACTGCTATACTGTGAATATTAATGTACTCACTTCTGCACAGTTTGTGCTTTTTTTGTTGACATTAGCACAGGATGCTCATGAAAACGGGACAATTCCAGTACTGAGTATGCCTACCTACATCCTTGCTGGAACCTGAACACACAGGTATTTTGTACGTTTGGGTGGGGATTTTCTTGCTATGATACTGTGTGGGGGTTGTAAAGTGCTGCTGTAACATTATTTACTGCTAGAATGGCTGGTTCTGTTATCACAGTCATGTAATGCAATTCCACAACAACTGCTGGTAAAGTTACACAGAACAGGTTTTATGTTACGGCATTCCTATCTTTCCTTTACATTCACTCATTCTGATGCATGATATATATAGTTCAGCAACAACCTGCTGTATATCTACTGTGGCTTAGTGGTACTTCATGCAGTCTAGTGTGTCCAAAGTCCAGGGTTCGAGACTGACAGTGGTGTTTTATTTTGCTGCTGAGCACAACAAGGGCCTTCACATGCAGGGTGACTAAGGTACTTTTAAGCAGTTGTAAGCGGGTTAAGCACACTCGCGCAAACCTGCTAACTACTGCTTAAAAGTGCTTACTCCCACTAACCCCTGTGCTCATTTCTTTGAAAGAAAAGAAAATGGGGAGATAGGAAAGTGGTGAAAAAGGGGCACAAAGAGGGAAAGACAGTAGGAAAAACAGCTAGGGATGTGCAACGTCAGGCAATGTCGGGCAATGTCGGGCAAAGTTGAGCAAAGTCGGCTAAACACAGCCACACCTCTTAGCCAGTCAGGCCAGTAGTAAAAGCAATGTCAGGCCTCGAACCCGGGATACTGTGCACCATAATCACAGTACGGAACCACTAAGCCATGACAGCTTTTGATATTCATGTACTGTCAACACACACATACATATTAATGAAAGTTTACCCAGTGCTAACCAGACCTGTGGGATACCATTTGTGACTGGTTTAGAGTCGGACATGGCACCCGCAACTCTGAACATGTGTGTTTGATCTGTGAGCCAGTTGGCCACCCATCCTGTGACATAGCTGTTAATGTTCAAGCTGGTAAGCTTGTCCATGATGACAGAGTGGGGAATGGTGTTGAAAGGCCTTAGTGAGGTCCAGGTGGGCTGTGTGGACTACTTTCACCTCCATCTATGTCCTTGGGTAACTGTTTCAAATAAGTCAACTAGGTTTAGGAAGCAGGATCTGCCTTTAACAAAGCCAAGTTGGGTATAGTCCAGTGTCTGGAGGTCCCCAATGTCTCTGTTTATGGGTTCCATGATAATTTGCTCCATAGCTTTGAAGACCAGGCTGAGTAGGCCTATAAGGCAATGGTTTCCTGGTTCTGTTGTGGCACCCACTTTGTGGAGCTGGATGACGGTTGGTGTATGCCATTCTTTGGGTACATAGCCTGTAGTAAGGTTGAGTCTAGACAGTGAATGGGGTGAGGGTGTAGTTCCTTTTGGGGCTGGTGTAAGACGCAGCCTGGGACACCATCCAGTCCCACTGATGCTGTGCTCTTGGCTTTGGAGAGGGCTGTTTTTACCTGCATGTCCATGAAGTCTGGGGCTCTGCATTCTTCTGGGATGGACACAGACCCTTTTGGGGATGATGGGGGGAGTTTGCACTGAACTTGTCCCCCAGGATGTGGGCAACGTAAGTTGGTTCAGTGTATTTTTTGCCATTTTGCAGTAGCTGACAGCATATTTGGGAGTTGCCACCTAAATGTTTGGTATAGCTAACAAAGGCATTGTGGTTGTTATTCTTACATTCCTTGGCAATTTGTCTTTAGAAACTGGCCTTGGATTATTTTATGAGTGATCATTGTTTCTTCCTAATAATGATCAGTGATGCCTTTCCTTTTGTGAAGTTTGCTCTATCATGTGTTCGTTTCCTCCTTCTGCTGTATAGCTTATTTATGGGTGACGACCACCAGATTGGTTTCTTATTTTTGGAGGAGTGCATCTTGATTTTATTTGGGATGTCTTGATCCATGCATTCCTGTAGATGCTCATAGAATGCACTTGTAAATGATTCGGCAGATTGTATAGCATTATCCTATAGCAAGGGGGCTTTGGAACTTTCCACTTTGGTCTTGGGAAGTGTGCAGTTTGCTTTTGGAAATGTCTTCATGGTGGTTTATTTGGCTGGGGGGTGTCCAGTGTGATTACTTTATGATCTGATATTACCAGCGAGGGGTTTATCTCTGTTGTTGAACACTGGTACCCCATGTTGGTGATGATCAGGTCCAGTATGTTGTCACCTCTAGTGGGCATGGTGACCAGCTGTTCCAGGGCATTTGAGTTTTTAAACTCTAGGAAACATTGGGCAAAGGACATTGTACATGAGTAATTCTCCCACTCAATGTTTGGGTAGTTGTAATCTCCTCATATAATGGTGTTTGATAGGACCTTTATATTTTCCACTGTTCTCAGCAATACTGAGTGAGGTTCCTGAAACAAGGTAGGTGATCTGTAGCAGGCTAGAATCTGATAAGCAGCTTTGCCCAATGTTAGTTGCACTTGCATGGTCTCCAAGGCCTCATGCTGTGCCAATAACCTGAAGGTGTGTGTATCCATAAGGTAAATGGATACACCCCTTCCTTCTGTATTTCACTCTGGGTTTTGGGACTGAAGATCAGCGGGATTGTGAGTGTTTTACGTGGAGCATGTCCAACAGCTCTGTGTTTGACATAGCTTTGTATGTTAGACAGAGATCACCTCTGAGTAGGTGATATGCGAGAGAGTACATCTGGGGCATTTTGACATGGTCTGTGTATGGCATGTATTTCAGGCTGCTAATGCTCTTTGTGAGGTATTTCTGCAGGCTTTCCAGTTGTTGTAGATGTCTTGTGAGATACATAGCAGAAGGGGCATTGTACTCTATTATGGATCTAGTGAGTGATGAGTAGAGGGGAACAATGTCCTCTTCTATTCTGCATAAGACACCTTTTGTGATTCGGTGTGCCATGTAGAAGGATTTCCTGACTACTGTGGGGGTGTGATTATCACAGGTGTGTCCACTGTCCACCTGTGACCCAAGGTCTCTTATCACACTTTCAGTGTTAAGTATACTACCGCCTATGTTATAGTTCATGGCTACAGAGTTTTGACCAAAGGGGATGACAAAGCACTTATTGGTATAGAGCTTGAGGCCATGGCTTTGACACCTGGCATCTGTCTCAGTGAGGCCCTTTTGTAGGATGTCCACATCTTTAGTACTTACAATTATGGCTCCTAGTTTGCAGTCATCTGGAAACTTCATTGGCCACAGACCTTCCATGTTAAAGTTTACTTCAGAGAAGGAGATACAAAACAGGACAGGACCCAGGACTGAACCCTGTGGTACTGCACTCATCACTGGTCCAAAGTCATACTTGGAGTCTGCTACTTTCACAGTGTGTGTTCTGTCAGTGAGCCAGTTGGCAACCCATCTTGTGACATAGCAATTTATACCTAGTTTAGTGGGTTTATCTATAATTCCAGAGTGGGGGATGGTGTTGAAAGCTGTGGCAAGATCTACATAGGCTGTGCAAACCACCCTACCCTTGTCTACAGTTCTGGTGACTGCTTCAATGTCATCTATCAGGTTTAGGAGACATGATCTGCATTTTACAAACCCAACATGGTTGTGGTCCAGAGTTTGGAGATTACCAATGTCTTTTTTTATAAGTTGTATGATGATACATTCCATGGCCTTGCAGAGCAGGCTCATCAGGCTAATGGGGTGTTAGCTCCTGGGGTCCGTGGTGTCTCCACCCTTGTGTAGTGGGATAACTGTCACTGTGCACCATTCAGCAGGCACAAAGCCTGAGGTGAGGCTATGACTGAACATGGTACATCGGTGTGGTGCCTGTTCGTTCTGTAGTTTGTGTAGAACACAGCCTGGGATGTTATCTGGTCCCATGGATGCTGTGATACTGGCTTTGGAGAGTGTTTTTTTACCTGTGCAGCTATGATGACAGCAACTTTGCAGTCTTCCGTTATAGAGATGTGCTCTTTCATGGGTGAGAGGGGGGTAAAGTTAGCACTGATCCTATCTGCAAGGATGTTGGCAATATCAGTTGGGTCTGTATATTTAGTGCCATTGAGCTGTAACTCAGAGCAGATCTGAGTGTTGCCATGACATGGACCTGTCTGTTGGGCAGAGATCTCCTGAGTAGACAGTATGCAACATTTGCTTCATTTATTTAAGTGTGTGGGCATGCCCAGTATGACCTTTCAGTATGTTGCTGACTGACATTTGCTAAATTTGTTTAAGTGTGTGAGCATGCCCAATATGGACATATATACTATATGTGTGTGAAAAATCAAGTTGGTTTTTACTTCAGGGATCACCTTTATGTTGTACATCGACAGGACGCACGCTGTGCCTGCAGGGCTTCCATGTGTCACTTTGCATAGACTTATCAACATTTCTACATACAGGGGGGACAGCTATTATTTGTACATTTCTACCTAGGGGGCACACCTGATTGTTGCTGTGGGTGTACATAGGATGAGGGGTTCAACTGACACTTATACACATTTGCTAGGCCTACACTGCTATGTCAGGTACTCCATTTCAGTCTGTACTGTTGCCTATCGTACTGGCTTGAGGCATACTACTGTACTACGGATTTTAGCTTCCAATTTCACGTATATTAGTTTGTGACTTCATAGCCTACCAAACCCACATCACACTGCCTGGCCTGCTGTTATCTGTCTGCATAGGCCTGGGGGGAGGTTCAGAGGGCATGATACAGCATTTGTTTGTGTTTGCATTAGTCTACAATTGTCCTGCTGTGTCTGTGCCAGTGAAATGCTGTCATGGCTTAGTGGTTCAGTACTGTGACTATAGTGCACAGTATCCTGAGCTTGAGCCCTGTCACTGCTTTTTATTTTCCTGCTGGCCAGACCTGACTGGTTAAGGAACAGTAAAGCAGGTGTGAGCATGTTTCCCCGACTTTGCTTGACTTTGCCTGACTTTGCCCAACGTTGGCCGACATTGCGCTAGTTTGCGCAGTGTGCAGCTCCACGCAATTGTGCTTAAATATGCTAAATAGTGGTACAATGTGCTTAGCACTGCTTTATGTGGCTTAAAATAGAGCAATCATGCCTCAGGTGGTGCTGCAGGGCTGCCTATGTCGGATACACATAGTACACTCCCTATACATGTTTGAAAACAGGTAGTATCAAGTTAGGCATCACTTTTATTGTATGTGCGAGTCAGAGAGAGGTGTCATTTCCAGGGTACTTACTGAGTCAGTGTATGTGCTATGCGTTGCCTCTTTGCCAAGGCCAAGGCATACTGGGCACACCTCCTTCTAGGGCAGGCTCAGGTTGTTCCTCCTCCGAGTCACTCTGTGCCTGTGCAGGCCTTGGCAATGGTGGGGGGCTGTTTGGCCCTGCCCCATGCTGTTCCTGCTGCAGCTGTTTTCGCAGGATAATATTGTGTAGCATGGCACATACCATGACAATTTGGGTACATGTAATTGGTGAGTACTGCAAGGCTCCACCAGATGTGTCCAGGCACCAGAACCGTGACTTGAGCATCCCAAACACACGCTCAATAATGTTTCTTGTTTGTGCGTGTGCCTCATTATGGAGTTCTTGTTCGGGTGTGTGTGAATTTCTGATGGGTGTCATCAGCCATGGCTCCAGTGCGTATCTAGCATCCCCCACTAGGTGACCATCAGGGATGTCCCCATTGGCAAATCTCTGGTACAGCTGCGTCAGATGCCAGATGTGGGAATCGTGATAGCTTCCAGGGCAACCAACACATACATTCATTATTATGCCCTGGGCATCACACACAACCTGGCAGTTGATGGAGGCAAAGCCCTTGTGGTTGATGTAGACCCTACCCCGCTCACCGGGTGGTGCTTTGATGTGTATGTGTGTGCAGTCTATTGCACCCACTACCTCAGGGTATTCTGCTATTTGGTGGAAAAGATGCATATTGCTGGCCAATGCCTCACTGGAATTGGGGAAATTTACGTGCTCGCCAACATGTGCTGTCATGGCATCCAGGAACTGGTGCAGTACCTTGGAAGCTGATGCCTGTGAAACCCCCATCATTTCACCAGTTGGTCTCTGGAAGGTACCTGTGATTAGTATTCACAGGCCAGCACATACCTTGGTATCCACTGAGATGGGTTCCCCTCTGTTGGTTCTGTGTGTGAGGCGTGACCGGCACAGCTCAACAATTTGCTGCAGGAGGTCTCTGTCCACTCTATAGCGCTCCACTATCTCCAGCTCATGTAGCCCCTGGTAGGTTACCCTGGGTCTGTACACTCTTCTCTGTCTCCTCACTGTGGGTTGCTCAGCAGCATTCACAACATCACCACCCTCAGCACCTTGCACATGTTAGTTTATGATAGCAATAGCAGCCCCTAACATTTTGTCTGACTTAAGCTTTTTAAGTTTTCACTCTTTGTATACTGCAGTGTTGCAGAGTTCTTGGGAAAAAACAGGGTAGACTGCTGTTTGCAGAGTTTAAGTGCTGGGCTGGGCTGGGCTGGGCTAGACTACTACCTGTGTAATTGGCTGATTCTGATATATTTCACCTGGCAGCTCTGCTAGTTCTCCTTGGTTAACTTCCTACTACTTCTTTTCCTTCATTTTTCCCTTTCTGTTTCCACAAGTGGCAGCGCTGCACAAACAAGCGCACACGCGTGCACACGCTCACACAAGCTGTGTGCCCGTTTGCAAGAAATTTCAGATATATCCACAGCATACACCTTTGGTTTCTTGTTTTCAGCTAGGACAACTGTAGACACGCCGCTTGCAATCATGAGCAACTCAGGGCAAACACAAGCCACTGTACTCCAATCAGCTTACAGTCTTTCAGACATACCCCCTCATGATGTCATCTATCTTCTACTCTACTACTCCCCTACTCCTACACTTACACTCTAGGGACATGGCTCACATACCAGGGAAAATTGGAATTCACTATCCTTATCCTCATTTGCATAGGATTGCCTACTAATGCTTGGTTACATCTCTCACACTGAGCTTCCCCCCTTAGCAACCACTACTCAGTGGCCATGTTGTTTTCAGCCTGCCATTCACCTGCATGGCAGAACAAGCTTTTTAGTGAAAATGCCCATTTGTGGCTATTTTTCACTTTTTTCATTTTATTTAAAGCGCAGCATGTTTGCGTGCCACTGCGCTATGCTTAAACATCGGTGATCGGGGGGGGGGACTGGATTTTAAGGATTTACAACATTTGTAAATGCCAATGGCCTTATATTTGGCCATTGGCATGCTTCCTCAACGGAGTACATTTCTGCAAATAACACTACTCTCCCACGGACAGGTTAGTGTTTCCTGGATCGCAAAGTTACCTCATTTGCACAGCTTTCAGCAGCGAATGAGGTAATTTGCATACCATAACACTGTCCGTACAAGAGTAGCTTTAGAAGCTCTCATGCATGCCCCTGCCGGCTATTGCTGAATCGCTCGGCAGACATATTGCCTGTCTATCATCTTACACTACTCTTAGACTCCGTGCAAGCCTTCTTGAATCCGGCCCATCCTTTTATTTGCTGGGTCCATGGAAAGAGAGATGGATCAGAAGAAAACAGTAATGACAAGATACAGAAATTATAGAATTAAAGAATGCAATGATTTCTTGTGGAGGTTGTCCATAGGAAAATTACCAGTGGGGGCAAATATGCCATAGAAGAGAAAACAGGATACAATATGTAATAAATGTAAAGAATTGGAAACCACACAACATGTTTTTTTAATGTGAGAGAATTCAAAAACTGTGGAAAGAAGTATGTAAGCATGACTTGATTAAAAGTTATTTACATTCTGAAATGTTAAATATGGACATGCTAGAGTATGGGTTTTATGGGACAAGATCCCAGAATGAAGCTAAGAAATGGACAGAATCGTATTCTATGTAACATGGACTATATGGAATGAAAGACTTACCCCGAATTCATGAATCCTTCGTGTAATACTTAATAAGTCTTACTCGGAGGCTACAGTTGAATGGTATGACATCAGCGTGCCATGAATATGCATGAGGGCACGCTGACTGAACCGTAAGTCTTACACGGACCGTGTAAGAAAGCAGGGGGCATGTCCGACTGCCGAGCAGTCTAAATGTCTATGCCCCTGCAAGTGTTGAAAATAAAAGCAAATAAACAAGAGCGAGTCCACTCAAATGTCCTCGCACACAACACCTCACTGTCTGATATTGTAAACCCCCATCACAGTTCTAAAATGCATAACATTCATTTTTTTTTAAATTCCCAAAATAGCTGCCCATATTTGCGCGTGTGTGCGAGGGTGTGCCCATTGCTTAGCTACAGTTAGCAATTCTGACATGGAAGAGCATAAGAAAGAATGTTTATGCAAATCACACCAAACAGCAATAGCGTGATGGAAGAGCGTTCGCACAAAGAAGAGGCGTTCGAGTCCCACCACTCCTTTTTGTATTTATTTTTTAAAGCAGTATATGGAATAATACCTAACAAATATGTTTAAACATAAGTAAAAAGCAGTGAAATGGCCAATGTATCAGTGAAAAAAATAAATATTTTAAAGTATCCCAATATAAAATTGCCTGCAGTTAAGCAGCGCTTCACCCAGTGCAATAGAGTTGCCCATAGTTCCGCTTTAACCAGTGCAATAGAGTTGCCCATAGTTCAATAGCACTTTACCCAGCGCAATAGAGTTGCCCATAGTTTAATAGCGCTTTACCCAGCGCAATGTGTTTGCGCGGACGTGCGTGCCACGCCAACCAGGGCACCGTAGGGCACTGAGGAGCAACGTAGAGCAAAGTTGCTTAAATGCAGCCACACCCCCTAGCCTGTATGGACAGTATGAAAATAAAATGAATGACAAGGTTCGAACCCAGGACTCTGTGCATTAGAAGCAAAGTACAGAGCCACTAAGCCATGACAACATAGGGGAAACAGCCACTAACATTCATATACTTACTAATGTTAGTTTAACCATTACTAAGCAGGTCTGCAGTCAGCCGAGAATTTTACAAAACGGCCAATCACAAAAAAGTGCAGGAAATGCAGCATATTTAAGCCCCACAGGCGGGAATACACACCATAACTGATTGTAGCTCACATCTGCAGTTAGAATGTCTGGTGTCAGAGAGGGAACATGCTTCCGAGTGCAACATTGGGGCATCGAGGAGTCGAAATACATGGTTTGGCTCCTTGTCCACGATCATGAGTCAAGACTCCTGCAGGGCCAGTTCCAAGGGACGGAGTACAAGGCAGAGGCTTGGAACCGGTTAGCTCGTGACCTCACCAGTGCCACAGGCATTCCTCGGACTGGTGAGCGGGTCCGTCACCACCATGCAGACCTGAAGAGACGAAAGCAGGACCACCTGAACCAATGGACACAGGAGACCCGTGGGATGCAGGATGCCCCACAACTGAGTATGTAGTCATGGAATGCAGTATGTAAGAATTGATAACAGAGTAAGTATAATGGATAGGTATGTCTCAATATCCCTTCATTTACTTTACAGCTGCAGGTGACCGTGCTGCGAATCAGCAAGCCTATGCTTTTAGGCTGCTAAGGCTGTGCCACCAGGCAGGTTAGTGATTATTCTGCATGTATTGTTATATAAAATATGGGAGAGAGCATGAAAGAAAGTGTTGTAGACCAATAATACAGCCATAAAAGTTCCTGAAAAAGTCCTCTGCATGTACTGTCAGATAAAAACGTCAGAGAGGCAGAAAAAGAGTGCAGTAACCCATTAAGAAAGGTAACATATGTCTGGAATAATATCTCTGCAGGCACTGTCATGTAAAATAAATGAGTGAGCCTGAAAAAAAAGAGTGTTCTAACCTATTAATAAAGGTATAACATGTCTTGAACATGTCTGCCATATACACCGTTAAAACAAATAAAGGAGTGACCCTGTGGAAAAGTGTGTAATGTCATTAATAAAGGTCTAAAACTCGGAGTGTGTCTGTGTCAGAGTTTGAAATGTTGTTGTACCCTTGGATTATACAAACAATACTGTTTGAAAAGGTGCTGGCAACCCAGAGTTGTGCAGTCCCATATAAAGTGGGTGATGGAAGTGCTAGTAGCTCTGAAACATATATACAGTCCACAACAGTCAGTTACTGGCTGGCATGAATAAGTAAATCTGGCACATGTGTAGCATGTTATTTTTCCCCAGAAATGTGAGTGTGTGTCAAGAAATGCAGGGTTCTGTACAGATCGAAGTGAAAATGTCATGTGAAAACATCCCAGATATGTAGATAAAGAAATATAAATGCAATCAAGAAATATGTAGCAGTAACATCTGCATCCTGGACAGTTAGTATGTCAGATATAGGTCAGGCATATATTGAACTAGCCAAACCCATTACACAACCTAATGTATGGTGGCAAGTGTAATAATACATGTAGGGGATATACACTTGCAGTCACTAGGAATGTAGTGTAGATGAAAAGGTAATTATAAGATGTTAACCGAGGTTTTTTCTACACCCTACTGTATGTGCATAAACCATGCAATTCCACATCTTAATGGGTATGTGTAATCTTAAATATTTGTTGGGACATATGTCCTATTGTTCTATAAATATTTGCATTCACGTTGATGCATGTGTCCTGTTTAAACACCACAATCATGGTGGCCTGTTGCTACCAAACATCCCTGCATGCTGTTGGAATATCCACTGTGGTTCAATATATGCATGTGTTATGCTTGCTGTTCAAATGTTGTAACCTTGGTGTGTTGGGTTAATGAGAATATTACTGCATGCTGTTACAACTAATCTGGAATGCTGTTTTGCTTATGTTGTAATTAAACACACCTAATCACAGAACGTATGGGAAGGCCGGTCCCAGCGGACCCACCTGTCCCTCCTCAGCTGGCGAGTGTGCCTGGCACCAGCAGGTCCAGTGCCCAGCCCAGGCTCCCCTCCTCCATTGGTCCTGTGCCACCTTCGGGTGAAAGCACTGCAGGGGATGGGGCTTGCCCCCCCCCGTGCAAGTGTGGGCGGAGAAGGGCCACCTGTCACCCTTCGAAGGGTCCGGGTTGTGGTGCGTAGGAAGATCCAGCGTTCATTCACTGAACCCCTATGCCAGCTCGAGGCGAGAGTGGTGCGTCTGATGGGTGAACCTGCCCATCCTACGCAGCCCCCAGCACAGCCACCCTTGGGGCTGTGAAGGTTCAGTGGTGACTGCCCATGGGTGGGGATCTCAGTTCCACCGTTACCATCTGTGGGCTCATGGGCTTGTGATTTCCAAACATCCAACCCCATCAATTGTGTTCACCCACCCCATGTGTCATACACCGCCCCTGTATGCGTCTTGTCTGTCTTGTCTGTTTACCTTCCCAACCTACCTCCCAGGACATACCTACTTCTTCTACCTCACTTCCCACTCTCACCTGAAAAAAAAAAAAGGGCAATCTGTACCCACAAAAAAATTATGCCCCATACATAGCTGCCCATTTCGCACACATGTCCATTGGACATGTAAGCTGATAATTAGAATTGGCAGTACAACATACTTTGTTGTCCTCACCCCTCTCCCAGGGTTGGAAGGTTTCAAATTTCACTCCAAATTCATTGCATATGCACAGCTGTTGCTGTTAAAGAAATGGGCAACTATGGACCTTCCCTACACCCGTCCTGCACATCCCGAGCTTGTTTACCTACTGTCTGTCCCTCTTTGTGCCCCCTTTTTCACCACTTTCCTATCTCCCCATTTTCTTTTCTTTAAAAGAAATTAGCATGGGGGTTAGCGGGAGTAAGCAGGTTTAAGCGAGTGTACGCATGTGTTCGCTTAGCTAAGTGTCACTAAGCGTTGCGCAAACCCACACAAACCCACGCATACCTGCTTGCAACTGCTTAAAAGTGCCTTAGACACTCTATGGCAGGGACCCTGTTCTGCTGAGCAGCAAAAGAAAAGACCTCTGCCAGTCTCAAACCCCAGACCACTGACACAATAGACTGCCTGAATTACCACTAACCCACAGCAGATATACAAACAACTTGGTTCTGAAACAAATATATCATGCATTACAATGAGGGAATGTAAATGGAAATTAGGAATAGTATAACACAAATCCTTTTTCTGTGGGTCTTTACCAGCAGTGGTTGTGGAATTGCATGACATGACTGTGAAAGGAGAACCAGCTATCCTAGCAGGGAATAATGCTACACTAGCACCTTACAAACACCACACAGTATCAGACCAGGATAAATACTGGCCACAGGAATATAGTGCAATAACCACATTTGCATGGCGGTTAATTGTGTAAGTGAGAAAAAAGTACATACTCCAATGTATCCTGTGTTAGCATTTGGAGGGGTGCGTACATGTCTACACTGAGATATATGTACTGGAAGCAGCAACATTCAGGTTTGAGTACAACTTGCATATAACTGGTTACAACCCTAGCATCAGATAAGAGATATATACCAACCTTCAGACTGACACAAGGGTGTCCAGAGCAAACAAGCATGGGCCCCACCTTGGAAATCTGAAAGGGCTACGCCTACCTAACCTAGCATTTTATAGCAGTGGGCTGCAATCACACTGAGTAATGCAATCACCAAACATCAGGCTGCATTCAATTACTGAATGGTGGGCAGCAATTGGTGCAGAGGCTGTCACATGCACAAGTGCAGATACCTAGAAAAGCAGGCTGTACCTGCAGTCCACACATGCAATTATATCATTGCAGGTGCTGTGAGATAAAGAGTGAGAGAGAGAGAGACACAGACACAGACACAGACCGAGACAGAGACAGAACAGAGTGAGAATCTGAGACAGAAAGTTAAATAGAGGGTGAAAACCCAAAACAAACCACCAATAAAAAAAAATACAAAACTGTAACACACGGAGCAGGGAAATACAAAGGTAAGGTATGTAACTCACATGTATGTGTTGGCATGTTGTAGATGTTCCTGAAGAGTACTCTACACACTGAAAATCATCCATGTGTAATAGCAGTATGTATCTATCTGTATCTGCACATGTGCATAGGGCAAGGGACATACTGCAACTGTTAGTGAAGGGTGGATAGATATCTGTCAGTGAAGGTTGATATGTGCATATATCCATGTGGGTCATAGTGTGTGGCCTAGAAAACAGCATGCAGTGCTCAGGAGCGGCCTTAGGTCAACTGGTGCCCTAGGCAAAAGGGCTCCACTGCGCCCCCTACAACACTTCCTGGTGCCCCCATCCTTGTCATACTACACCACATAAATAGTGGAAAAGCACCCCTGCTAGAGCGGCGCCCTAGGCGGCCGCCCAGTTGGCCTATGCCTAAGGCCAGCTATGGTAGCGTTGATATATGTCATGTGGTGGTTAAATGCTGTGGGACAGATTTGTCAGATCTGCTGTGTTACAACCAGTGGGGCCTGCTAATACTACAAGGGCTGAGGATACCCACATGCATTCTGCACAACACTGTGCAATTTAATCACATACCTGTACATCCCACAACTGTCGCATAAGTGATATCCCCACCATGAAAGGTGGACTGTACGTGTGCCTATATGTACATCCATTTGTACAGCAATGGATGTTTACATGTATGTGTATAGATATGCATATATTATATATATATATATATATATATATATATATATATATATATACATATATATATATATATATATATATATATATATATATATATATATATATATACACACATATAGAGTGAGAGAGAGAGAGAGAGACAGAGAGACATGGGGTCATATGTACCGCAACAGGTGTGTGGTGACCAAGGCATGGACTGTAGACAAGTGTTGATACTGCAGTGCCATTCCATCTTCCCAAAACATTGTACCCATTAACTACCACATAGGTAGAGATCTACCTAACAGTGAAGGTATGATAAGGGAACATTTGACACAGGTGGACAGTAGCCTCCGCTTTGATGAAGACAGTGCCACACTATTCCTGTAATCTGTCTGTGTGGTATGTGTCATGGCAACAGGTGTGTCATCTATGGAAGTATAGGGTAGAGTTCCCCTCTACTCATCACATTGCCCTGTGTGGTATGTACTTTACATGACAACTACACCAGGTGAACAGGCCACAGACAGACCCTCAAAGGGTAATTCTGGCGGCAAACAGATGCCCTATGCAGACTGACTCACAAAACCACAACTACACTGTATTGCATACTGGCCACACAGAGGTGACCTCTGCCGGACATACAGAGGTATGTCACACCCATAGCTGGGTGACAACCACCATGGCAACATATCACAATCCCTCCAGGATACATGCTCTAGGGCCCTAAACCTTGCCAGCTCACTAAACAGCACATGCTGGAGGGATAGGCTCCCATCTCAGAGATATGCCATACACCAGAACAGACCACATAGCAATAGCAAACAAGGCTCCTCCTTAGCAGTTGTTATAAATACCCCTGATGATTGTGTGGGAGATTGGTAATACACCCCAGGAAACACCTCTGTGGTTCTGGTTGGCAGGGACAAGTGAAATCAAAGTACATGTGTGTCAAAGGCCAGGGTAGCATATGGCTAGGCTGCTGTAGGCCCTAGGGCCAATAGCAAATTACCTACCTATGACACTATGCACTCACACATGTACTTAATGCAATAGCTGCTATGTGAGGTTGAATAAGTGTAACGCTGAATGTGTGCAAGGTCTGTAAAGGTGTGATAGCTTAGTGTGACATTGTATCTGACATGGCAGTGCCTATCCTAGCTGTGAGGACAGCAACTGATGTGTAATGTACTGTTAGGCAGACATAATAGTACGGTATATGATGTGATGTAGTTCTCCGTTGACGAATGTGGTGTCTCATTGTAGGCTAAAGCAATACATGTATGCTTAGTGAGTGGTACTGCTGGTGAATCCATCACCAATATGAACTGTAGTACTACCTGAAGCTGTAGGCCTAAACAGCACAGTATGGTGTGTGTTCACATTGCTTGGAAACACTGTCATGTGTGTTTCATGTAGTCTGCACAGAGGACAGAATGCAGGCATAAGGGTGTGTAAGTAGTGGCACACAGTACTGTATGGTACACAGGTAATGCTCTTCTGTGTTGGCATACAGTGGTGCGTTGTATGTTAGTCTGATGTGTGTGTGATTATGCCTGTATAATGGCTGCAATCATATGTGTATTACAGGGTAAACGTGTGTATCCAGCAGCATATATTTACAGCATTATGCCACCTATAGTAACAACTGTACACATCTGTTAGGCAGGGCTATGGCATCAATGACTAGGGTGGTTGATTGTTACTACTGTACCTGTACTTTACATCCATTGCAATGAATGACATCTCTGTTCGTGCATTGGTGTGATATACACCCCTGTCTTGAGGTTGTGCAATGTGTCACAAACAGTGTGTCGGGTACTGTTGTATAGTGGTGTGATATATAGAGTGTGCCAGGCAGTGTTAGTTGTGGCCTGAGAACCAATAAGTGGTATTGAATGTGTGTAGCCTCTGACAGACAATAGGATGGTATATATGTCAGTAAAGTGATATCTGTGGGTAAAGGTGTAAAGTGTGCCACAGGACACTCTCACACATATTGTTCATATCTTTTTCAGCCAGATGACCCACCAACACAACCCAGCATACACAGCGGATGAGGAAGAGGTGATAATGCAAAGCCTATTGCAGCAGTACACAATGCTGTTCTCCAGAAGCCACCAGAATCAGCAGGAGTGGACTGCACTGTGGCAGGAACTTTTCGTCGGGTAAATGACATAGGCATGCATAACCGGACATATGAGCAGGTACGCCATCACTGCAGTGATTTAATTAGACAAGTCCGGCGGCATGCTTCTGATATCCAAAGACAGCAGCTTGCCACAGGTGGTGGGGTGGCCATTCATCCCCCCCTCACCAGAGTGGAGGAGCTGCTCCTAAGCATGGTGGCTCCTGGACAACAGCTACATCAACCTCTGACATGTGTTGTAATGGAGGCCGGAGCCACCCAGCACATCCACCTGGAGCAAGCAGGTAACATGCCCTATCTGTAGACTACAGTTAACTGTATTGTTAGATTATGTCTACGTGAGATGTGTACTGTGTGTTTAGCAGTTCCGCTGCCTAGTGTTGTGCAATACGGATAGTTTGAATAATATCTCTACACCTGTGACTGTTGACTGTTGTTGTACTGCAGTTTAGCATACCCACTGTAGCAATGCCACAGTTGTGGCCACTGACAAACTCTCTCATATTCTTGTAGGTCCCTCTGGTGTGACGGCAGGGCAGCCGATCCATACTGGTGAGTGTGTTATACCTGCAATGTTGGTAATGAAATATGCATGTCATAGGTGAGGTGTAGGCCATGTACACGCAACACACCTACGCATAATGCATGCTGTGCATGTTTGCTGTGAGACGTTGCACAGCTCAGTAATGTCAGTAGCTGCCTCAATGACATGCAATACACAGAGCATGACACACAGTTGTGGCAACCCCGTATTGCACATTGGATAGGCATAGTTGCAACACTTGTACACAACATAACACATTTATCACATGCAGTACACAAAGTCATGCTACATATGGCGTAACCACACACCCACTGTAAGGTCACACTTCAGTATCCCACATGTCATCCACACACACATGATGTACCTCAGGGGTAGAGGCCTATCATGGGGCTGTGCAACACTCTTCAACACATAACACAGTCATGTTAGGTAATGCTCCCTATTGGGCATCTCAAACACCCATGTACAAAGTGGCTGTGTAATAGTGAACGTAGCCACGGCACTGCAATTCAGGTACAGCATACTAGGCAGTGGTCTGTCACACAGTAGTAGCCATGAGTGACCACAAGATGCATGATGATGATGATGGCACATGGTACTACACCCCATCCGGTTATAGTGACCACAGTACTACACATAGTGGTCTTTGCTGCGCACTCATTGTTCTGTGTGTGCAAACATATGCACCTATACACACTATGCATAGCATGTTGTGTGTGTGCTTACATATGCCAGTATACACATTTTGCACAGCAGTCGCCATCTGTACAGTCATATATATGTCCTAGAATGCTATTGGGTGTATAGGTCACATGACACACATTGAGTATGTGTGGTGTTTAATGTTGCAGTTGTGTAGCATGCCATGTCATGGCTGGCACCGACATATCTGCAATATGTCCCACACTCACCATAACCACTGTACAATGTCCATTTTGAACATTGGGATTCCTTCACATCTACATGCCCCACTCATCCCATGTCTGTACATTGCATGCATTTGCTACACCTGTGCCCACTATTATGTGCTATGGACACAGACACTGTCATCAGACATGGTAATCTATGTGTCACACAGATAACACATGCAACCATGGTATGTATACCATTGAGTGATGGTGCACATGACATTGCAGAGCAGATAATACTTGCACAGCAATGTTGTGTCCATGTACACATTGTGTTCCAGGGTGTAGCCAATCACTGAACAACTACACACATGCATCAAAGCCATGTATAATGTCATTAGATAGGGCTGTCTACACTTGCACTGCATGGTGTTGAGCAACACATGGTCTGCATGCTGACACGTGTGTGGTGACTGTTTGCCTTGTGATACTGTCACCCACCATCACCCACTATTGTGCATGTGTTGGATTGCTGGTGTGTGTGTGTGTGTATGTGCTGTGGTGAGCAGTGTATTTCTGTGCATGTGTGCATGTTGGCATGTGTGCATGTGTGCATGTGTGCATGTGTGCATGTTGGCATGTGTGCATGTGTGCATGTATGCATGTTTGCATGTGTGCATGTGTGCATGTGTGCATGTGTGCTAACATCATGTACAGATTGTAAAGTGTGTTTCCTGTCTTCCTTCCACAGGTGCTGAGTTAGGGGTGGCTGAATGCAGCAGGGAACCTGATGTCACTGCCACTAATAGTGGAGATGATAAGACATGTATTGGGGCACAGGAAGGTCTGACAGGATCTGTCGTTGGTCCACCAATCGACAGTACACAGCGGTCAACCCCATTTATGCGCACACTCATACTGCCAATACATCCCTTGTCACCAATGGCCTTAGCTGAGGAACAGCATACAGCTGGCATTGACCAGGGGAGTGTGGTACCTATGGCACGTGCATCCCCTCACAGCAGCCATAGCCAGATTACTGGAATGGTACCACATAGGCGGATGTCCAGGGGTTCTCGGGGGGGCACCACTGGTCGTATTGCCCCTGGCAGACGTGCCCTCAGAGGTATTACAACCTCCAGTATGTTCCAGGCTGTAATGCAGGCACAGGGCCCATTACACTGCTATCAATGACAGCATCCGTGACCTTGCTGGTGCCATCCGGAATTACACCAAGGTCACTGATAGCCGTTGGAGGGAGACATTAGATGTCCTCCACAAAGTGTTAGCCATGAGCCAGGACCATGCGGGATGGATGAGAAGCCGACGCAGATGCATGCCAGCAACAGCATCAGCTGGCAGTCGTCGCGGACGGACCATGGATCACAGCCGCTCCCATGGTGGCAGTAACAGCCCCAGCAATGCTGGGGCTGGCCTGTCTATTGACCATCCTACTAGACCATGTGCATGTGGCACTGGCCAGTCCCAGCAGGGACATGGGTCCAGTCATCATACCACTGCCTCTGATGATAGCACCCAGTCAGGGTTGGTACCCGATACTGCCCGTAGCACCCCTGCTAGGCACAGGTACTGTGTCCGTGGCCGGAGACAGTGATCTGTATGGCCTAGCAGGTACAGTCTGTGGCTGTCCCACAACCGCCTGTATATGGCAGCCACATGGTGGAGTTGTGTGCATGCAGACGCACACACATTTACCATACAACTAGGGCTCACACATACACACACACATTACATCAACATTGGCCCATGCAGTACTGTTGTCCCACACACACACACACACACACACACACACACACACACACACACACAGACATGCCGATTGGATGGGTCAATGTTGGGCTCTGGCAAACCTACAACACACCCTGTGCATATGATGACACCTGTGCCACCTCCTGTCATCTGTAACATTGATGCAGGAACAGGCTAACATGGTTCTGATGCACAGGGTGACATTATAGTAGTGTAGCAATAGTAGCAGGTTGCCAACAGGAAAGTGTAATGATATCCTTGTAGGTATATCTGAGCAGGCATTATGCATCACAGCTGTGATATTCATTGTAGCATTGTTTACACCAGTGTTAGGTCTGAGTATGTATTGTCCACCCATGTGCCACTTAGCTGAGGTGTACAGTGTTGCCAGCATGTGTTAGTGAGTGGACAGTACGTGTGTGATGTGTGCATTACAAATTAGCGGGTGTACATCTGTGAGCATGGTGTGCGCGCACTGTCTGCATGTACGTGCATAGTGGACACTTGGGATGTGTGACATACCCTGTTCTACACATTAACATCTCATGGTATCTTTCGATGACCAGTATGCATTCTACTACAGATATGTACTAACATGGGTACACATGTGTGCATGACATGGGTTGGCACTATGCTGTGGGTGATACTGTTGATATCTGTCAATGATCTGCAGTCTGGTAGTATACACCACCTCAACAGCATGACTATAACCAATCATTAGATGATGTCCTGACAAATGACTCACAGTTGTAGGCAACTCAGTAACAGTTGGATCCTTCCAGTATTATACTATAACAGTAACCAGTGGTATTGGCTGCCACACGTTCCTGGGACCACACCTGTGTGGCATATAGCCCTCTTAGGTACATGCAAACACACTAGGGATATGTCCATCCACATCTGGAAATGCATGCATTGGCCTACACTGCATTCCCTGGATGGGACGCATATCCTACACAAGGGTATCATACAGACAGATACCTGTTGCCCAATACATGCTGTATAGCAGTAAGCCATCTATGGCATAGTCATCCACATTTACTATACATACTATCCCGACAGTACCACATAGGTGGTAGCCCTGAACATATATGTTGGGTACCAATGTGTACAGAGAGACACGTGTTATATCATCTGTCCCTTGGTATCCACATATCCATAGGTATTGTGGGGTCCCCTCAGTGTTTCACATAACACATTAGGGGCCTGCATGCATATCCACAGGACTGGTGTACACCTATAATGACTCTCCATTATTGCCAGTCATTGTTGCGTATGAACATGTCTGACATATACCCTGGCAATTACCTTCACTCACAGTACTCTGTAGTAGGTGTCATGGGTGTGTGTGGCAGAGATGTGCTTGGCCACAGATCACTACATTGGCCGGGCTTGAAGCATACATACATATGTGACCTATGATCTGAGAAGCAGCAGCACTATCTGTCGAAGGTTACAAATGTATTCATGTAGTATGCAGGCTTCACACCTATGTACTGATTGAGGTCACATGTACACAACTTCATTTGACATGCAGATACCCGATGTGTGCAATGCACATACTGTTTGAAACATATGTCATACCATAGTAAAAGCAAAACCCACACTGCAATGACCACCTGTGGCACACACACACACTCTGCATTTGCAGGACTCAAACTCCTATCTAACTATATTATGATACTAGAGAGAGACACATTAATAGGGTGTGCTATATGCAACACTGGGCAGCTTTTGTTCTCCTTGAACATTTATAGGATGCTGACATCATCGAACTTTCCAAAGAGGGATGTACCTCTCTTAATGTCTTTTCCCAGTCTCCAAAAAGGCTACTCCTCTCAAAGGAAATCATACACATACACACACACACACCCCCTACACACACACACTTGGCGTTTGCAGGACTCAACCCCCACTGTACTATGTGTTGATGCTGGATAGATGCACATTAACACAGCGAGCTATATGCATTACTGGGTGGTTGTTGTTCTCCTTGAATAGTTGTAGGATGCTGACATCATCAGACTTTCCAAAGAGAGGTGTACCTCTTTTAATGTGTTCCTAGTCTCCAAAAAGGCTACTCCTCTCAAAGGACATTACACACATACACTATCCCAGACACACACACTTGGCATTTGCAGGACTCAACCCCCTACCTAACGATGTTACGATTCTAGAAAAATACGCATTAACACAGCGCACTATATGCATTAGTGGCTGGTTGCTGTTCTCCTTGAATATTTGTAGGATGCTGACATCATCAGACTTTCCAAAGAGGGATGTACCTGTTTTAATGTGTTTTCCCAATCTCCAAAAAGGCTACTCCTCTCAAAGGAAATCACACACATACCCCCCACACACACACTTGGCGTTTGCAGGACTCAAGCCCCTATGTAACTATGTTATGATGCTAGAGAAATACGCATTAATACAGCACGCTATATGCATGACAGAGTGGTTATTGTTCTCCTTCAATATTTGTAGGATGCTGACATCATCAGACTTTCCAAAGAGAGATGTACCTCTTTTAATGTGTTTTTCCAGTCTCCAAAAAGGCTACTCCTCTTAAAGGACATCACAGACATACACCCCCCCCCCCCAAACACACACACTTGGCATTTGCAGTAATCAGACCCCTACCTAACTATGTTTTGATGCTAGAGAAATACACATTAACATAGCGCACTATATACCTTACTGGGTGGGTACTGTTCTCTTTGAATATTTGTAGGATGCTGACATTATCAGATTTTCCAAAGAGGGATGTACCTCTTTTAATGTGTTTTCCCAATCTCCAAAAAGGCAACTCCTCTCAAAGGAAATCACACACACCCATGGTGTTTGTAGGACTCAAACCCCTACCTAAATATGTTAGGTTACTAAGGAGATACCCATTAACACAGCACGCTATATGCATTACTGGGGTGTTGCTGTTCTCCTTGAATATTTGAAGGATGCTGACATCAGCAGACTTTCCAAAGAGAGATGTACCTCTTTTAATATGTTTTCCCAGTCTCCAAACAGGTGATTTATCTCAAAGAGGCATCACAGACATACACACACAACCCCCCACACACACTTGGTGTTTGCAGGATTCAAACCCCTATCTAACTATGTTATGATGCTACAAAGATACACATTAACACAACGTGCTATATGCATAATTGGGTGGCTGCTGTTCTCCTTGAATATTTGCAGGATGCTGACATCATCAGACTTTCCAAAGAGGGATGTACCTCTTTTAATGTGTTTTCCCAGTCTCCAAAACGGCTACTCCTCTCAAAGGAAATCACAAACACACCCCTCACACACACACACTTGGCGTTTGCAAGACTCAAATCCCTACCTGACTAGGATATGATGCTAGAGAAATACGCATTAACACAGCGCGTTATATGCATCACAGAGTGGTTGCTGTTCTCCTTGAATATTTGTAGGATGCTGACATCATCAGACTTTCCAAAGAAGGATGTACCTCTTTTAATGTGTTTTCCCAGACTCCAAAAAGACTACTCCTCTCAAAGGAAATCACACCCCCCCACTTGGTGATTGCAGCACTCAAACCCCTACCTCACTTTAGGATGATGCTAGAAAGATATGTATTAACACAGCACACTATATGCATTACTGGGTAGTTGCTGTTCTCCTTGAATATTTGTAGGATGCTGACATCATCAGACTTTCCAAAGAGAGATGTACCTCTTTTAAGGTGTTTTCCCAGTCTCCAAAAAGGCTACTCCTCTCAAAGGACATCACAGACACTCGGCATTTGCAGGATTCAAACCCCTATCTAACTATGTTACTATGCTAGAGAGATATGCATTAACACAGCATGCTATATGCATTATTAGGTGGTTGCTGTTCCCCTTGAATATTTGTAGGATGCTGACATCATCAGACTTTCCAAAGAGGGATGTACCTCTTTTAATGTGTTTTCCCAGTCTCCAAAAAGGCTACTCCTCTCAAAAGACATCACAGACATGGCATTTTCAGGACTCAGACCCCTACCTAACTATGTTATGATACTACAGAGACATATTTTAACACAGTGTACTATATGCTTTACTGGGTGGTGTTTGTTCTTCTGGTATATTTGTAGGATGATGACATCATCAGACTGGACATGGTAATGTGTGTACACATTTTTATGCAATCGCAGGAATGATCCATGTAGGTCAGCAGTTATCAACAGCTTGTACAGGACCCTGTGAGTCTCACCTTGTGTGATCTATCTGTGGATACATTGAAATCCCTTCATATGTCAACACATATCTATTCACAGATTGTTGGTTTTGTGGATACGACGTGTCTGTGATGTTGATGAAGAGCTGTTCAAAGTCTATGTGGGACATGTGTAGCTCTGTTCCGTGATGTATGTCCTGGGTGGCTGCCTTGCAGACGGTGTATGCTTGGGAACCATGATCTGCACATGAACATACCACAGTTGGTAGGGTTGTGTGTTTGTCGGTTTCCAGTAGCTCTGTTTATGACTTCTGCCATGATGCACTCCATGGCCTTGCAGATCAGACTTTATAGGCTTACTGGACTATACTTCCCATGGTGTGTTGTGCACGCACACATGTGGGGAGTGCCATATATTGCTGTAACACATTCGACGGTTCCAGGTCCTGTGGAGTGGGTGAGGCTCAACAGACTGTTCAGGTGCAGGGTCTGTTTGTTATGTAGTGCATGCATGGCACATATTGGGAAACAATGTAATCCAATTGCTGCCATGCTTTTGGCTTTGGGGGAAGCTGTTCAGCCATTCTACACGTGATATCGCCTGGTATGATGTCAGGGACTATCGTCAGTGGGAGGAGGGTATGTATACATGGGCCTGTCTGACAGGATGTCGTCAATGTCAGTAAGGTACAGTTGTCCCTGACTCATCTCATATATGCATGTACATTACTATTTATTACATAGCTGAAGGACATGTCATGATTCTCAGTCTGGACTCCTTCTCAGCTACTCTTTACAAAACACTGACAAACCTGAGCACTAATCCCGGTTATACTCTTTTACACACTTATCACACTACTGATCCTTTGTGATCAGGCTACAGAGTATGTCATCATAATACATTGGCATGTCCAGGGGTCGGTTTCATGTGTACTCTCCAGTCTAGCTAGTGAATACTGTGGTTATGACACAATGTCACATCTGCCTCATGTACACAGACAACCCTGTCCTCCTCACATCACACTCACATATATGTGGGAGATGTAACAATATTGACATACAGGATGCTGAGCTCTCTCGACCCATGACTGGCATAGTCTATCAGGTGGTGAGAGTGACCACACACACCACATATCAGTCTCAAATACACCGATAGTGACAGGAAACAAACCACATTATCACACATACACATATTCGGAGGCTCTACATACACTCTGCCTAAGGAGCAGAGACCTCCAAAGCAGACACACATACAACTGCTACCCCACTACAATGCCTACATGTCACACAGTTCACAATGTCAGTGTGCCACACAGTCACTGCACTTTGGGCTAAACAACACATCTGATACACTTGTTATAGGTAACACTTAATGTCAAACACACTGTCGTCCCACTCACCAGGCCAAACAAGGGAAGAGTCACTTTGAGCTGTCTCTCAGGTGCCAGGATCTGCCACATAACACATGCACTCAGGTCACTCCAAAGCAAGTCCAGGACTGGCTCCATCATTGTCCAAGCTGGTGCGTACAACCTCAGATGTTCCTCTCTGGACCACATGACATGAAACATAGAGGAACTTTGTGATCATGTAGCCCAGCCCAGTATTACCCTGACCTTGTCTAGCATCTTACACTTACCAGGTATGATGTCACAGTATACCAACAAACTGATCACGTTTAACAGTTGGCTAACATATTGGTGTTATTCAAAGGGGATACAGTGTCTGTCACCCTGGGGTGACATGCTCAACATGCCACGTAGCTTCCCTATGGACAGCTTGCACCTGTCACCCTTGGACTTTTGAATACTGGCTAGGGCACTTGCTGCCACCATACTGCCTTATTTAAGTGGGGCTCAAAGGACAGAACCACCTCCATAGACATTACAGAGTACACGACACTGAGGGTAATACTGCTCAACAGCAGATGTATTACCTTCAAATTTCACCCACTCAGGAATCTCCTCAGTATGGAGGATAGCAATATCTGTGCACTAACAGACACATGGTTCAGGCTCCTACATGCAGACCAGCACTACCAGGTTGTATTTCATACCATGCTTTCTGACAACATAACTCAAAATGTCCAACACAAATAGGGGGAGTATCCATATACATCACAGATACACATACCTCCGGGTTGGTAGCACTGCAGAATGCATCACAGACCATACATATGCACCTAACATTGTGCAAATCTGCCTTTTGGTTTGTTGCCTGCTACAGACCACACTCCCCAACTCAGCAACCTCACTCAGCTTTCCTGGGAACATTGGACAATATGAAGGTCTCCCCAAACACCATTATATTGGGTGACGTCAAATACCCACACATTGACTGTGGATAGTACTCAGGCCCCAACACCCTCACCCAACAGTTGCTACTATTTCTAAACACATATGCTATGGCACAATCGGTCACCACACCCACAAGAGGGGACAACATATTGGACATGATCATCACCGACATGGGGACTCTATGTTCCACACCTGCGATATAACCCTCATTGGTAAGGGCAGAACATACTTTATCTCACTGGACATCCATATCCCATCCCCACACCCATCCTGGGTAATCTTGGTGAACTTCCCAAAAGCAAATGGCACACTCCTGTAAACCACGGTGGTATCCTTCAGAGACCATGGGTTAGTGGTAAGTATGGCTCAGACTGCTGAATCCTTTACATACACATTTTTTGAACACCTAGTGGACCGCATGGATCGTTACATCCAAAATAACAACTGGACCACTCCTCCAATGGCAGTGGACCTGTCTGGTAGACCCCAGCCATTAATATGCTTTACAACAAATGGAGGAAGCTACCACATGATAGCGCACAATCCCAGACAGGGAAGGCATCTGTGATCTGTACTAGCAGACTGCTACAATCACTCGGGGTATTTATATCAGGCACGCATCTAACGGACAATTGCACCAGACACGTCGGACACTCACAAGGCCTTCTTCAGTTAATTCAGGTACTTGGCTAGACACTCATTGATATGCTGTGTGTTACTGCATACTGACTAAACATACCCTAAACCCACTGACATTGCCATCATCCTGGCAAACAGGTTCAGTGCAGATGTGTCCCCCCATCCCCCCTAAGGTGGTACTGTCCATACCAACAGAGTGTAACCTCCCGGACATCACGAGTAAACAGGTGAGTGCTGCCCTCCCCACAGTGGACAGCACAGCATCAATGGGACCAGACGGTGTCCCGGCCTGTGTCGTACACAGCCTTCATGACAGACGTAACACTCACATTACGTCACTGTTCGATATAAGAGTTACTGCAGGATATGTACCCATGGAATGGCGTACAGCGATAGTGGTCCCGCTCCACTGAATACTGCCACAACAGACCACAGACAATATCGGCCTAAAAGGCTAACTAGCCTGTTCTGCAAAGCTATGGTGTGTATTGTAATGGGACTCATGCACATAGACATGGGAAACCTACAGACACTGGGTCCTACACATTACAGCATTGTTGTGGGCAGATCTTGCCTGTTGGACCTGTTCATATTCTTTCAACAGTTACCAGGTCCATCACTGTTGGGATGGTTGTCCACACAGCCTGCCTGGACCTTGCACAACCCTTCAACACAATACCCCACTCAGCCATTATGCATAGGCTCACTAGCATCAATATCGACACATATCTGACACGATGGATTGCTACCTGGATCAGGGATAGCACCCACATGCTCAGTGTTGCAGGTGCCATTTCTGACTATACACCAGTTACACATGGCATCCCACAAGGCTCAGTCATGGGATCTCTCTTGTTCAGTATATATTTGTGTGATGTACAGGCTATCACAGGAGGGATATGGCTGCCCATGTTCGCAGATGACTGCAAACTGGGTGCCATAATCAGCTCTCCTGCTGGCACATGCATACTCATACAGGGTCTCACAGAGATAGGATGACTGGTGCCTGAGCCATGTCCCACGGCTGCATGCCATTAGTTGCATAGTCATCCCCTTGGAGGATGACAAGATGCCCACACATTACCACACAGGTTGTAATCCATTACATACAGTAGTAGTTGTTACGGGTTTGGTGACATGACCTGTTCGTACTCTCGCCTTTGACAATCCTATTGCCATAGTGGTTAGACAGTACGTCTACATAGCCCACCATATCCCACATGGTTTCACATGTTGATCATGTGTGGTCATTGTGCCCCTATACTCTTCACGACCATGCTTGGTTACTATGCCACATTTGGGATGTACCTTACCTGACACCTGCAGCAACTGGAATGGCCGCAAATGTTACTCATCGAGCAGATGTAGGGACTCACACAGATGCCCTGCACAGTTCCGATACAGTAACTCCAGCTCTACTCAGTCACTTACCAGCTACATGGATGTGTTGTGTGCCTGTAGCTGAAGGCAATATCTGACCCAGACTTACTGGACATGCTCCACCTCAGGATATCTGACTCCCTTGATGCTACACACTCCAGGGACATATACCACAGCACTGATGTTAAAAGGACATGCTGGGGGGAACAGATCATTATCAGAAAGCCTCCTCTCTCTCCGCAGTGTAGTCCCAGTTTTGCATAGGCAGAGCCACCCACTGACCACCTACAGGTGACATCTTGACAAGTGGATGGGTGATCGCATGTTTACCCATGGGATATCTTCTGGGTCCCTGCTAGACAGAGGCACAATACACTGAATGTAAATGGGCTATCTTGTGTGACCTACTATTCACAGGCACAGTGTTCTGATTTGACTGGGTTGCAGAAGCCAAACACACTTTGGCTATGCTTGTACATGCCCTAGGGCAGATAGCCTAGTATCAACCTCTGAACCTATGATAATTTTCATGATGCACAATGTTTATTGCTGATACTGTTTGCAGGTTTTTATCATCTTTGCTTTCACACTTTATATGAACCGCTTAGGTATCTGCAGAACATATTTGCTTATGGCAGGGTTCCACTATATTATATGCGTGTCTGTTGTCATATAAGTGTGTGCACAGGGCAGATTGCTGGGTAGTGAGAGGTTCCTGGGTTAACACATGCAACTGCCTGCTATTTGTGGCCCAATGCTGTACTCCAATATGGCCTAAGTGTGTGAGCATGCCCAGTTCAGACTGTCAGTGTTCTGTTGCCTGACATTTGTCTCATGTATTCAAGTGTGTGAGCATACCCAGTGTGACCTTTCAGTATGTTGTTGTTTGAGGTCCACTACATTTGTTGATGTATGTCTACATGTCCAATATTAACATTTGTACTGTGTGTGTGTTGAAAGTCAGGTTCTATTCTTACTGCAGGACTCACCATTGTGTCATAACTCGACAGGGATTATGCTGTGCCTGCAGGGTTTCCGTGGAATACTTTGCATAGACTTATCAACATTTCCTCATACAGGCTAACCACTGTACTAGTGTCATGGTTTAGTGGTTCAGTACTATGACTATAGTGCACAGTATTCTGGGTTCAAGGCCCATTGCCACTTATATTTTCATACTGAGCAGACCAGACTGCTTAGGGGCCAGTAGAGCAGACATGAGCATGTTGGCTATTGTTCAGCTATGCCCTACCTAGACCCAGCTTGTCCAACATTGCTCAATATTAACCATCATTGATGGACATTGGCCAATATTACTCTACATTGACCACATTTGTAGTAGTTGGTGTGTGGGATTTTGTTTACATTGACTTCATGATGGTAAATGCTGTTTAGGACTGCTATATTGTTTAACACATGGCAATCATGCCTCAGGTGTTGATGCAGGGCTGCCTATGTGAGATGCACATACTACACTCCCTATACATGTTTGAAAGCAGGTAGTGTCAACGTAGGCATCCCTTTTACTATATGTATGGGTTAGAGAGAGGTATCATTTCCAGAGTTCTTACTGAGCCAGTGTATGTGCTATGTGTTGCCTCTTTGCCAAGGCCAAAGCATACTGGGCATGCCTCCTTCTGCCTACTGGGGTAGGCTCAGGTTGTTCCTCCTCCAAGTCATGCTCTGCCTGTGATGGTCTTGGCAATGGTGGGGGGCTGTTTGGCCCAGGCCTATGCTGGTCCTGGTGCAGCTGTTTTCGCAGGATCATATTATGTAGCATAGCACATACCATGACAATTTGGGTACATGTAGTTGGTGAGTACTGCAAGGCTCCACCAGATGTGTCCAGGCACCAGAACCGTGACTTGAGCAGCCCAAACACATGCTTGATTACATTTTGTGTTTGTGCGTGTGCCTCATTATGGCATTCCTGTTCAGGTGTGTGTGCGTTTCTGATGGGTGTCATCAGCCACGGCTCCAGTGCATAGCCAGCATCCCCCACTAGGTGACCATGTGGGATGTCCCCATTGGCAAATGTCTGGTACAGCTGCGTCAGATGCCAGATATGGGAATCATGGTAGCTTCCAGGGCAGCCAGCACACACATTCAATATTATGCCCTGGGCATCACACACGACCTAGCAGTTGATGGAGGGGAAGCCCTTGCAGTTGAAGTAGACCCTACCCTGCTCACCGGCTGGTGCTTTGATGCGTATGTGCGTGCAGTCTATTGCACCCACTACCTCAGGGTATTCCGCTATTTGCTGGAAGAGATGCATATTGCTGGCCAATACCTCACGGCAATTGGGGAAATATACATGATCACTGACATGTACTGACATGGCATCCAGGAACTGGTGCAGTACCCTGGATGCTGATGCCTGTGATATCCCCCATCATATCACCAGTTGGTCTCTCGAAGGTACCTATTGCTAATATTCTTAGGCCAACACATACCTTAGTTTCCACTGGGATGGGTTCCCCTCTGTTGGTTCTGTGTGTGAGGTGTGGCCTGCACAGCTCAACAGTTTGCTGCAAGAGGTCTCTGTCCACTCTATAGTGCTCCACTATCTCCAGCTCATGTAGCCCCTGGTAGGTAACCCTGGGCCTGTACACTCTTCTCCGTCTCCTCACTGTGGGTTGTCCAGCAGCATTTGCATTATCACCACCCTCAGCATGTTGCATATGTCGCCTTATAACAGCAATGGCAGCCCCTAACATTTTTTGTCTCAGTGAAGCCTTTTCAGTTTTCACTTCTATTAGCTTATTGCAGTGTTGCAGTGTCTCTTGAGAGAAACATAATGGACTGTTGTTTGCAGAGTTTTAAGTGCTGGGCTGGGCTGGGCTAGTGTTCTGCATGGGTAATTGCCTGATTCTGATTGTTTTCACCTGCTAGCTCTGCTAGTACTCCCTGGTAACTGCCACTATTTGGTGTGCTTCCTTTTTCCTTACTGTTTCCTCAAGGGGAGCGCCGCACACACAAGCGCAAACATGCGCACAGCAGCTAACACATGCGTACACATGCTTTCACGGACTAAAGCTTGCTTATTCTTCTTAAAAGGCACACACACTGGTGCAAATGCACTTAGAATTGTTTATGCAGCCTTACATATGCTTACTCAAGCCTACACGTGCGCACACACGCTTACACACACACACATTGTCTTACTCGGGTTTCCTGGCGCGCTCACGTGCGCATGCATGCTCAGCAAGAAACTTTGGTGTTATCCACAGCATACACCTTCGATTTCTTGACTTTACCTGGTTTACCTGTTGACACACCTCTTTCACTATTATGTAAATGTAAGCTGACACATGACACTCTGCTCCAATGTGCTTCACTCCTTTCATACATACCCCCTCGTGATGTCACCTATCTTCTACTCTGTTACGCCCCTTATCCTACTCCTACACTCCACTGACTGTGCTCATTTGCTATGTAAACTTGAGATTCACTATCCTAACTCTCATTTGCATAGGATTGCCTACTAATGCTTAGTTACATCTCTTAGACTGAGCTTCCCCTCTTAGCAACCTCTACTCGGTGGCCATGTTGTCTTCAGCCTGCCATTCCCTTGCATTGTAAATTCATTTTAGCTATAAAATCCACATTTGTGGATCTTAATTATTAATTTTCTGCTTTTTAGGGCACAGCATGTTTGCGCGGCGCTGCGCTACGGTTAAACCCCGGAGATCGGGATAAAAAAAAAGTTCTTTTATTTTTAATTTGCATCACTTCCCGTTGCCAATGGTCGTATTTTTGGCCACTGGCATGCTTCCTCCTGTGAATGCATGCTTTTTTTCCAGCTGACACAGCTCCGTTTTGATATTTGCAGAACCGTACTCAGTTATCAACTGAGTACATTTCTGCAAATAACACTACTCCTACTCGGACAGGTTCGGGTTTCCTGGATCGCAAATTTACCTCATTTGCATAGCTTTCGCCTGCAATTGAGGTAATTTGCATATCCCAGCACTGTCCGTGTAGAACTAGTTTGGAGAGCTCAGTTGCACGCCCCTACCGGCTGTTCCTGGATCGCTCGGTGGACATGTTGGCTGCATGGAGTCTTACTCTACTCTAAGACTCCGTGCAAGCCTTCGTGAATCCAGCCCTTAATGAAATCAGATACAATGGAAAATGGGCATTGACAAAAATATTGGAAAAATATGTTTTATGGTTGTGGGCAAAAGAGTTGGGGGAAATACTTAAAATGGTAATATCAATATATTGAATGATTTTAAAATATGTAAATATTGTAAATATGAAAATATGTAAAATATGAATTGCATATATGTATACAAATAAAAAACCCTACTCTTTTCATTAAGTGTCGTGGGATCTTTTACATGTGGGCCTCGGTTTAGCATCACATCTAAAGGACTGCACACTCAGGAGTTCTGCACCATCCTTTGCTGCACTGCAGTATCAGTACTGGAAAATTAATCCAGAAACCTGGAGTGGGAATAGAACCCACAGCCTTCTGCAGCAAAGGAAGTGTGCTCCCTGACGTTTGTCCCAACGAAAAAATAAAGATTGCCTTTGCTGACATGCCCTTATCCAAGTGTCTTAGTGTCTCACAGCAATTGTGCAAATAACAATAACTCTGACTTACTGCACCCTTCTCCATGTGTGATATATGTTGACATGTTTGATGCACAGCAGGACTATGGACTGCCCAGCTAAGACTGTATGCCTCGCATACATTTTCTGGATGTATAGTGGATCAGTTAAGCAGTATGCAGCATACTATAAGCATACATGCAGCATACTATAACCATTTTGCAAGTGGTGTCAGAGGCATCCTGAAAAGCCCCACCCTCTTGATAAATCCAAGCATCAAAACAGTACCCTCAGCACCATGAATACATGCTGAATGACATTTCTGGTTTGCATGTTTGGTGATTTTGTGTAGGTTCCTTATAGACGTCATCAACCAGGGCTCCAGTTGGAATCCTGCATCTTCTGAACCATAGTAAGAACATGTGGGGGTGAAAGTTGTTCACACACTGTTCTTTGGATATGTATATACTTTTGCTTGCCACTTAGATTCATAGGTTAACAGGTATATACTGGGCTAATGACCACCAGAGCCTTTATAATCCTAGCCACTCAAGCCAATCTAATTTTCTTCCCTTGTAATATCTGCACTTTAATTGGCAGGGTATGTTTGTTAGGAGAGGTATGTTTGTTAGGAGGTTACTAAAAAGTTATGTGGGGATTATTTACTGGTGGTCTATGTCTATATGAGACATGGGTGCCAGCCCAGGGATGAATTTGGAATTTCCTAGCCAATGGTCAAGATTACATTTAAGTAGGGTTAGGGATAGACTCTGCTTCATATGGATGGGGAGCCTAATCCAGAGCACAGGGATCCTTTGAGTCACATATCAGTCCATACCTCTCAACCTCTTAGTGCAAAAAATCTGGACAAAGCCTGATAGAATGGGGATCAAAGGCCCAAAATAGGGATAGATTTTAAATATTGCTCTTATAAACTTAGAAAGTTCCTAGAATAACAGGGTTTGTCTCATAATGCATTTTTCCGAAGGATATGAAGTCTGAAAAACAAATGTACATAATTATTTAGGGATTTCAATCATCTGATCATCTCAGTGATTTGCCAGAAAATCACAAATTTTATGAGGAACAAATCAAAAATATGAGGCAAAAATCTGGACATTCTGCAAAAACCTGTATAGTTGAGAGGTATGTAGTAGTCTCTCCAATATGTTCTATTGATGTTGGAAGCAAAGTTCAAATTCCTTGATCTAGTGTTTCTAGTGCTGCTCAGTTTTTAGAGGTGCAAAAGCTCCATCAGGGCTAGATCTAATGATGCTTTATATGCTAAACACAGTTCACCTCTCAACAACCTGTAGGGCTGTAAGTTAATCTGTATAGGACAGTGTGTTAATACTCTGGATTCTCTTGGTGAGAAATCTCTGTGGGCATTCCACCTATTGCATATGCCTAGTCAGGTACATGCCAAATGGGGTACTGTACTCAATGAGGGATCTGATAAGAGATGAGTAGAGTGGTACTATAACTTCTTTGTCCTGGATACCATACCCTTACATATAAGTTAAATTGCATGGAATGATTTTCTAACTACCTTGGCTATGTGTTGATCAAGGCAATATTGCTGTCTACATATGGTCCCAGATCTCAAACTATGGGGTTAACTCATAGGGGTGTCTTATCAGTGGAGTAATTTGCCTGGGTAGACATTTTCCCAAAGGTTCTTTAATGCACCTCTTTGCACTGAGTTTTAATCCATGGCTTTGGAACCAGTCATTTGTCTGTGTTAGACCCTCTTGCAAGATGTTAGTGTCAAGGGGAGGATTCCTGATAGCTCCCAATCTGCAGCTGTCTGTGAAATTTCCCTGTGCAGGAAGTGGCAGTATACATGAAATGTATGGCAGACATGGGAATTGTGGACACACAGACATGATACTATGCAGACATGTTAGTTATAGACTTCTGTGTATTGAGCATTACCTAGGAGTTGAAGGAGTGGTTACACTTCCTATTAACATGACAGTGTCTAGGATCACAGCAGGAGTGTTATTGCCCCATGTGCCATCTGTAACACCTAGTG
>NC_056732.1:660648672-660668672 GCF_019279795.1 Protopterus annectens
GAATAACAAGTGCAGTTTCAGCACTGGAAGGATTTGTAGAAAATGATTACCCAAAGAGCTCTTTGTGAGTGCTTTGTATGTGACCTACATGCTCTGCTTAATGAGAGCTACATTTCCTTTCCACACTGCTGTTCCGCAGAAGACGGATTGTTGGCAGCAGCTGCTGGATCATGTTTCAGTGGCATGTGGCACTACGATGGGAATCGTGATGGATTTTAGCAGGTTCCTAACACTGCAGGGTCCTGGCCTGTTTTCACAGAACTGCTGTAAATACACAGAAGTGACATAACGATACAGAAGCTTTAGCTATAATAGAACCACAAATGTTTTTTCCTTTTCCTGGGAAATATGTTCATTTCTCAGAATATCTTGCACTGAGGATGAATTCATTTTTTCTTCGTAAAGAACCAGTAATAGTATTATGTATCATATAGTACACAGAAAATATGTGAGAAAGAGAGGCAAAACAGTTTCAAGTGATTTACAGTAACCTTATATTCAGATGGATAACAAGTAGCTAAGCATAAAAATATAAAAATATATATAAGTATGTATATATACACATATATATATATATATATATATATATATATATATATATATATACACACACACACACACACACACACACACACACACACTCACACACAACACACATATGCATATAGAGCATGGACTAAAGGCTGACTGAGGTATGAATTACAGGACAGATACTATAAGCATACACACTGCACACTGCAATGGCAGGTAATACCTACTTTTCTAAATGTCAGCATTTCTGGTCCCATCTACAATTCTTAATTTAATGTCTAATGCTGTGCTATGACTAGTACTTAACCATTTTTAAATTTATGCAAAGATTTCTAAGTTTATGACAGAATGTTGAGTATATCTCCAGCATGTATAATTATATAAGTAAAATGGGGGGGGGGGTATGACACAAAATAGATGCTCACTGCAGAGTTGTATTAGCTTTTAGGATTTGTATTTAATTTTAAAGTGAGCACTGTTATAGTAGGTGAAAGAACATTTAAAAACTTGGCAAATACAAAAAATACACTATGGGCTAAAAGGAATAAATAAGTGTAAACATTAGAGCAAAGACAAAACTGAACAGTGTGAAATAGTAATCAACATCCTCACCAAAGATGCAGAGGAGAAAATGGAGTAGTCCAAAGTGGCCTTTGTTACTTTAGTGCATAACAGCTGACCTTATATAGCGCTGACAGCGACAATATCTGGGATATGAAACACATACAAAACACACATGATTGAAAGCATCTACAGTCATGCAGCATACACACATGGTAATAGTATATGCATACCGCATGTGATGCATTTGTCATAAACTACCATTTCTTGTTCAACAAAAATAGCACTGTGATGCACCTGAATGAATTAATCTCAAATGAGACTGAAAACTGTCCCTGAGTTTATAGAATTTTACTGATTTTGCCTCATATTGTTGCCATGTGACTCATTCAGTTTTTGATTTTCTGGCAAATCACTGAGAATTATAGTCAGTCATTAATGCTAGACATTAGAGTTTCATAGTTCTCATTGTTCAGAAAATACATGATGTATAACTTGTAACTCTATTACATTTTTAAATGAATTATAAACTTATATAGAGGATTATGAGCGTGTCTCAGATCATAACCAATTCGTTATGCATTTGAGAGATGGATGCCAAGAAATTCACCTTGAGAGTGAACTCAAGAGGTGAATCTTGGCATTCATGTCTAGAAAATAGAGAGCAGCAATACAACGCACCATGTTACCATGTTCGTAGAATTTAATAAAAGTAGTAACAGCAAAGCTTTTGAGACACAGGCTCTTTTTCAATGCATAAAACACATAATGAAAACATCCTTATTTAAATAATCAGCCAGCCAATAATTACACAACATAAAACGTGACTAAATTAAAGCAATATAAAAACAATTGTTACTAAATCTATACACAATAAGAATAACATTGTACATAATATAACAAAAACTGTTGTAAGCCATGTTCACAAGCCATCAAATAATTTCTTGCTTGGCTCTCACAAACAGGTTTAATAGTATTAGCTGAGTTCAAACCAGGTAAGGTATCAGACCGAAAGTAGTTTATCCATTTATATTCAGCTAACTCTGTGGCATTTGCAATATCTCCACCACGCAGATTTAAAGATATGTTTAGCAAAATTCTAAACTTAAACTTATGTTGTGTCCCTTTTGTTAGTATATGTTTAAACAGGGCATTAGTTTCCACACCCCTACGAATGTCAGAAAGAAGTTCACCAACTATATTATTAACTTCAGAATTAGACTGCAGAATAGACCAATTCCTAGTAATAATATTTTAATCATACTGGTATAACTATTGAACTTCAGCATATAGCCCAATTGACGTTCGCTCCTTCTATTCATGGGCTGATTGATATTAACATGCACATAGGTTTTTAAAGAACCAGATCTCTCACTAACTACTTGACTTTTTATATTATTAATTGAAGTGTCTGTATAACCTCTACTCCAAAAGTCATTAACCATGCTGTCCAAATCATGATTAAAACTCACCTTCCCAGTATTTAACTGAGTTGCTCTTATAAACTGACTTTATAGTACACCTCTATATATGTGCCTAGGATGCAAACTTTCATAGTGCAAAAACCTGGTAGTTTGTATATCCTTTCTATATATTTTAGTCTCTAATGTATTTGTATGCATATTAATGCTGATGTCAACATCTAAGAAATGAATGTTTTTACATGAAAAATTTATATCAAATACTAAAATATTAGTACTCTCTTGCAGTGCATCAACATAATTTCTAAGGTTAACAGAGTCGCCCTTCCACCTTCCACAAAAGAAACACATCATCCACAAATCTCTTCAGAAATAGGAGATGTGTATTCTTAAAGGTCCCATCAGCATTATCCATGTTAATTTCCTCCCGTCTAGCCAATACTAGATTAGCATACGTATTGGCTACATGGGTGCCCATAGCAACCCCTAAACGTTGATGGAAGTATTGATCGTTAAACATAGAAAAATTATTGTTAAGCACAACATCCATCATCATACAAAGTAGTCCTATCTTGCTATTAGAGAAAGCACTATGATTATGTAAAAATTCTCTTGAGGCTTCTAGACCAAAGTCAGTGGGTATGACTGTGAATAATGATTTTATATCTAGTGTAACCATTATGATATCACTAACACTATGACAGTCAGACCAACTTTTTAGATTATACAGAAAATCTCTAGTGTCTTTTATAAAACTCAAACTGAATTTTAACTGAGATGAAATCTGATTCTCTAAATACTTAGAAATGGGAGCAGTCATCCATTTACCCCCCCAATACTACTGGCCTCATTGGAGGTAGCCTCAAGTTTTTATGGATTTTAGGTAATCCATATAACAAAGGCACCACTGGGTTAGCATTATACAAATAACTATATGTTTCAGATGTTATAGACTCCTCCATTAATAAGTCATAGAGGAACGATTTAACTCTATTAATCACAGTAGTGACAAAACTCTTGTTAATTTGTTCAAAAGCACTATCTTGTCTTAGCATATCAAACATCCATTCATTATATTGCGTAGTGTTCATTACTACAACTTTACCACCTTTATCGGTTTGTTTCACAATTAAATTCTCATTTCTAGCCAAATCAAGCATAGCTTTGTGTTTAGTAGCATTTAAATTATATTATTTTAATTCCACATTACTGTGAAAATACATATCATAAATGTATTGCTCACATACATTATAGAAGGGTTTTACTGTTGGTGTACATAAGGATATAAAAGTACTGGACCTCCTCAGCACATTCATAGTTTCATCAGATGAATTCTTATAGATCAGCTTAATATCAATATTTTTTACAAGTAACCTAAGTTCCGTTAGAAGTTCAGTGATCTTTGCTTTATACTGTGGTATAAATGACATACTTTTACTTAACACATTACTTTCATTTTCATTTAATACATAGCTAGATAAATTCACAATGTGAAAGTTCATAAAAATCAAGTTTTCAACTGTCCCCTGCTCCTGGAAAAGGTCCTACCTTGGAGTGCATTGCTGACCTGGATTTGAACTTCTCCCTGTCTCCCAAACCGTTTCAACTGCTGCTCCAACCTCTCGAGTGCTCTCTCACTTGAACCAGTTTTTCTAGCTGAAAACGAGCAGCCAAATAAGTATTTCCCTGCTGCTCAGTTATCACTGGGACTGCCACAAGCCTGCTAGCATTATCATCTTGATTAGCTGCATTAGCAGCTTAGCAACTATATTAGATAAAAGATCAGTGCTTCTTTCTACTTCTGTGGACTCAAAAGAGATCAAATCAGAAACAGCATTGCTGCATTGTGTTGTATTGTTGAAATTCACAGTAGAACTCATTCCATTTTCATTATTGACATACTGTAAGGCTTTAGAATTCAGTGTAGTGTAGCAGGAAGTATATGCATGTTAATACCAATCAGCCCATGAATAGAAGGAGCGAATATCAATTGGGCTATATGCTGAAGTTCAATAGTCATAGCAGTATGATTAAAAATATTATTACTAGGAATTGGTCTATTCTGTAGTCTAATTCTGAAGTTAATAATATAGTTGGTGAATGACCTAAGTTTATATATAAAAGAGAGAAGAACTTAAAACAAATCATCTGTAATAAAGAGATGAGAACAACCTGTGCTAAAAATAATCTATTTCATAGATTTGGGACAGTTTCATGCCTTAACTGTGTTTATTGTAATGAGATAACACTGATATTAATTTTACACATCCAATAACAAAGAAAAACTTGGAGATTAGAGCATCTGGCTCCTGTTACACAGAAAATATAATATATATTGCTAACTGTGTTGAATGTCAGTGTTTTTATATAAGCAAAACAAATGTGAAATTTAAAGAAAGAATTGGAGCTCATTTTTCTGACATTCGTAGGAGTGTGGAAACTAATGCCATAGTTAAACATATACTAGCAAAAGGGAGACAACATTAGTTTAAGTTTAGAATTTTGCTAAACATATCTTTAAATATGTGTGGTGAAGATATTGTAAATGCCACAGAGTTAGCTGAATATAAATGGATAAACTACTTTCAGTCTGATACCTTACCTGGTTTGAAGTCAGCTAATACTATTAAACCTGTTCTGAGAGCCAAGCAAGAAATTATTTGATGGCTTGTGAACATGGCTTACAACAGTTTTTATAATATTATGTACAATGTTATT
Organism: Protopterus annectens; assembly: GCF_019279795.1. Lineage (NCBI taxonomy): Eukaryota > Metazoa > Chordata > Ceratodontiformes > Protopteridae > Protopterus > Protopterus annectens. Next base: position 660,653,904 of record NC_056732.1, read on the forward strand.
CTTACTGTGTATAGATTTAGTAACAATTGTTTTATATTGTTTTAATTTAATCACATGTATTATGCTTCATCTCTTCCATTTACTACCAGTTTCAGGAAAAAAGGAGGAAAACGCTGGTGTGAAGTGTTTTACTAGCTTTGAAATCCAGTAAAGCACATTGTGCTGCCACTGACAAGCAGGCAGAGGAACATTTGTCTGTTTCTTTGGTTAAGAAAAAAAGAGAAAATGTTAATAACTTAATAGAATAGCAGTTTTGTGTCGATATTCATTTTCTGAAGAATAAGAAGTATGAAATGCTAATGCCTGACATTACTGACTATCAGTGTTGCAGGGAAAAGTGCTTTAGTGGATTTGAAAGATGGTAAAGAGCTTTGCACTACCATTGTGAAACTGACAGTGGTATTTCTGTCAGTGTCGTTCTTTAAGAAAAAAAGTTATTAGAGCAACAGATTTTATGTTAGCATTCAATTTCTATAAAGTAAAAAGTATGGAGTTAATGACTGCAAAAAGAATTACAGACAGTTAATGTGTAGTTGTTAAGCACCCTGACCTCTCTGGCATATGAAAAGTTCTTAACAAGCTTGTCTTTTCAGTGATTTTTGAGGGTTTTCAAGGTGCTTCATAAACTACATTACAATTGTCCCTTATTTTGGGTATCCAACCCCCAGTCACCACTGCAACCATTATTTTTGGCTTAGGCCAGAATTCTTAAGCAAAGAAGAAGAAGAGAGGTATGCTAAAAAATATTGATCAGCAAATCAAAACATCAGCCTTGCAACTCCAATCAAAGAACAAAGCAAGTGTTGTACAAAAAATGTAGTGTAAGTACAACACCCACTGAAATATGGAATGGATTACAGGATAACAGGGTCATATAAGTTAGTTTCTGCCTTGCCAGTATGCACCCTTAGTCCTTACTTCTCTTTTCAAGGAGTACCAGAAAGTTACACCAGATGGTGCATTAATAAATAACCATCCAGTCTGTCCATCTCCCTTTTAAAGGCAGACAGTATATTACACTACTTAACTTGGAGCAGGAGTTTGTTCCACAGAGGGTGGCTGCTATGAGTGACAAACTTAACTTGGAGATGGAGTAGATTCTGTAGGGGTAGGGGGGATACCTCCTCCTTGTCTTATTTATTTGTGGTAGTAGATTTAGATCTCTGGTCCTAGTGCTGGTTGGACTGTTTGATTTCTGCTGGTGTAAGAGTTCATGGAGTACAGTCTGATGATAGGAGGTACTGCCAGCCATGCCAAGGAGAAATAGCGCAGTAGATGTATGACTTGTGCCAGCACAGCTAGCTGGAATTTTGTAAATAATTATATGTAATTTGTATATCAAGCTGTTTTGTACAGATGCTTGTGCTGAAAATGTATTTGTGAGCTTCGCTTGTGTTAATTGTGTTAAAATGTATCAACAGCACACCCTGCTGAAATGAAGATAAATGCACATGTATTATGGTGTCAGAATTAAATGTATATGTTTTAATAGAGGACACTGGCACAGCAATGGCTTATTTTAAGAAAAATAAGGGAAATGTAAATGAGCTGTTAAATCATGGAACAGTACCCCACAGCACTGAGTAGGAATGGAGACACTACATCTGGTAGCAGCCATCATCTGTTAGTGTTTGTAAAGAAGGGAGGTGTGTTGTAAATGTCTCTGACTCCTAGGCATTACCATAAAAGCTCTAAATGTGTATTATAGAAGTCTGCTAAAGTCCTGTATCAACTTCAAAAGGAGATATTGTGGGAACATAGAGTCAGGTGACCAGATGAGGTCATTCTGCAAGTCATCTTGGATATTATATTTTACAGGGAGTAATCTCAGAATATAAAGTATTCTGTTTGGGACCCTCACTAGAAAGTCTGCTCAGGTATTTCATCTTGCCTTGCCCAAGTAAGTTACTAGGGAACAGTAAAATTCTTGAAGCCTCAGTCAGGAATATAGTAAAGTTTAGTTTAGATATTGTATTTCTTTATTTGTCTGATTCTGTCCATCAATGTTCTTTTCAATATTTCCTGTAATCTCCACTATGTGGTTTACTGAGAATATATATTCAGTATTTTCATGTACTTTTATTATTTTTTATAAATATATTTAATACTTTTATCATGGCTGGTTCTTGTAGAGAGTATCTAATGTTTGAGAGTACATATATGTATTTGGTGACACTGTATAGGCCACTCCAGAAGGCCTAGCTGTCTTGGTGAACTACTACCATTTGTATTAGTATTAATATTACACAGTATAATTGGACACCCTTTTAAGAGCCATATAATAACTGACTGGTGTCAGTGATAACTACTTTATAGTCTGGGCAAAGTTGGTAGAGCGGGCAAAGCTTGCCAGCCTTACCAAGGTGTGTGTGTGTGTGTGTGTGTGTGTGTGTGTGTGTGTGTGTGTGTGTGTGTGTGTGTGTGTGTGTGTGAAAATTAAATCTTAGAGAGTGTGTGTGTCAGCTATTTGGGGCAGGGACATGAAGCACTGGACTTACAGAGAGGGTGCTGGAGGACTTGGCTTGGACACTCAACTGAGTCCCTAACCCTATGGCTATACCAGTGGAGAGTCTTATTAGGGATCTGGAGAGAAACAGATAAAGAGACATCCAGACCCCAGGTTGATTGTGTTGCCTGTGTGCTCTTAAGTGAAATTGTACTTGATGCAGAGAGGTCTGCATCTGGAAATACTGAGTGTATCCATTTGTATTCCAAGTGCACGTCCCTCTCCAGTGTCAGTGGTGATGATTCAGGTGCCTTGATTACTGGCCCAGCATGGGGATGACACATATTGATGCCCATCACATATTGGTAGCAGTGGTGGGTGCCACATTGTAGTTCACCAATAAAATAACCAGGACAAGTGTGTCCTGTTCTCTAGTAACATAGAAAAAATACTGGTGAACCAAGAATTGCAACAAGATGACTGTGTACCCAAGAAAAACGCTGCTCACACAGTTGACAATCCAACGTTTTAATAACTCCAATATGACACGAAACACAAATATTCCACAACAATAATGGTTAAGCGCTTTCATCTGCTACTGACAGATTTCATCAGAACCATGAATGCCCCATACGTAAATCATTATAAAGCTTCTTTGGCGCCAAAATTAATGAATTAATTGAATTAATTGATTAACCATAATACACATTGGCTACACACTAATATACAACTTGTGCTGAATGTTTTTGCAACAATAATAACAACAACAACTACGTAATGCATACTGCATTCTTAATAAAAGCATATAGTATGATAACAGTGTATGAATCAAACGACAAGTGTGAAACTCTAATAATAATCTAATATACTAAAAATAACCTAAAGTGTTAAAAGTGTTGAATATTAAAACAAGCCTAGAATGTTTGACCAGAATATTGACCATAATAGCAGCGGATACAAGTGTTGTAAAAATTGCTTATCTAAAAATTGTTGAAAATGCAATACTGAAATAGATGCACTGAACATATGACAAGTGCTATATAATGTACTATAAATGTTGAACTATATAAATATATGAATGTATGAGTATGAATATAAATATAATAAATAAATAAATAATAAATAATAAATAATTTAATTTAATGAATAATTTAATTTAATGATGGTGTAGTTAGTAAGTAATGTGCTTATATATATGATGTGTAAGAATGTATAAAAATACTAGCGTACTAGTATAAATAGCGTGTATAAATAGAGATATGTTAGAATAATTATAAGGAGATTCAACTGCCCATAATCAGGAAGGGTTTAATACTAATGTGATCATTTAGACCAGGTTTGGTCGTAGCATCACATAATATTTGCCATTTACTTTCTAATAGAGCTAAATGGCATTTCCAATTGCCTACTGTAGAAGTGTGATCAATAAAGTCAATGATGCTGAAAAGAAAGGAATGTTCAATACCCTTATCTAGAATATGTCTACTTAACGCATTGTTGGAATCCTGTTTCCTTATTCTGTATGTGTGTTCATATATTTTAGTCTTGAGTTTCCTTTCCGTTTTTCCAATATAATAGGCATCACATACTAAACAAGTGGCAATATAAACTATTCTCAAGGTGTTACAATTCCCCCCCCCCGACTATATAACCTATTGGCTGTGATGTTCTTCAACTCTACAACCTTGTTTTCATTAATGAACTTACATTGCTTGCAAGCACCACATTTCCTAGTGTATTTGGTTATTGCTGCCTCTCTATGATGGTTCTTTAGTAAGTTTACTGATAATCTGGCCCAAGGAGTTCCAGTTTTTAAAATCTAATAATTTTTGTGCATATTGTATATTAGTGGATGGATGTGTGATTTTCCTGGAGACAATGAGGGGGTCCTGCAGCATGCTATGATATAATAGCTTACCTTATTTAACATGATTTGAATCTCTGTAAGCTCCACTTGTGTATCTCAAAGCATAAGCTTGGAGATAATGTGGGCTCTAACAAATATGGATATGCCAACACAGTTTCCATCAAGTTTAAACAAGTGGTAAGCACAAAACTCTGGTACTAATGGAGTGCTTTCTGGACACTTAAACCATGATTCTGTAACAATGCATACATAAATGTTCTCCAAATGTGAGAGGGCCTCAAGGTCCAGGAGTTTGTTATATAGACGTCCAGCATTGAGTAGAGCCAATTCAATATGGTCTAGAGATTGATTTTCTTGGATGCTAGGCTGGGAGTTCCATAAGAAGGACCCTGCCTTCTTCTTCTTCTTCTATCAGCTTTTCCCAGTTAGGGGTCACCACAGCAGATCACATGTCTGCTCATGATTGGCAGTAGAGTTTTATGGTGTTGAGTTTCCAGCCCGGCACCTAACCTTCCATGGAAGGCACATACATGCACACACTCATGCCTAGGGCCAGTTTAGAGTGTCCAATCCACCTACTGCATGTCTTTGGGATGTGGGAGGAAACTGGAGCACCCAGAGGAAACCCATGCAATCACAGGGAGGATATGCAGACTCCACACAGAAGGCACCCCAGCCAAGGATCGAACAGGAGAACCTCTTGCTGTGAGGTGACAATGCTAACCGCTACATCACCGTGGCCACCCATCAGAAGGACCCTGCCTAAAAAGCACAATGGGGCAGCTAAAGCTTTTGCCAGTATACAGAAATTTTGACAAAGCAAATATAGCGGTCAAGCATCACATCCCATGATATATTCTGGATCCCTCTAAAATAACAACAGGTGTTTAGATAATTGTTAAAATCAAACATCTTTTGTTATATCTTGGCATCATTTTTGGTGATGCATAGATTTCCCTGAGTACTAGAGTCTTTCCTGCATTTGTGACATGCATGGAGAGAGCTGTTTCCAAATCCTTTGTGGTTTTGTCACCAGGTCATGTCATGTCTATCTCAATATCCCTTAGGGTTTTTCTGGCCAGGTCATTCCCCCAGCATGGGTCACTATCATGTCATATTCTTATTTGTCTGGTTTAAGGCTCCTCAGGGACCTAGTGACATCTGCAATCCTGGCCCTGAGTAGCAGCTTATTGTCACCCTCTTTTTCACCAGCCTTGTGAGTGCAGAATCCATGTGCCTATTTATGGAATCACCAATCACAAATACATCTCTATTCATGCTTGAAGATTTCTTGGGTGTAATTAGTCTAGAAGTTATTGTTTCCTGGTGATTCTCAGCTGTGTTGTCACTAACTGGTGCTGCAGTGCTTAGTTTACTCTGGGCCTTGCACCTACAAGTCCACTGAAGCTTGAGCAAGGATTTTTTAAGTGCCTCAGAGTATGATCATGTAGTGTGGGGTTGTGGGGACTGTCGTATAGATTATTGATGCTCAATGGATGTATTTGTGAAAGTGTGGCCTCGAGTTTGGCTTGGTACTTGCATCTGTCACAAATAGACAGTGATGAGTTAAGTAAAAAAAATCATTATCTGTGAGCATCATGCAATTCTTACATTGTCTTCTTATATCAAGGTCTGTAAAACAGTCAACAGAGGGTAGACTAGCTAGCAGACCTTCAATTTTTGACAAGGGTGCAAGGTGTGTCAAGGAAGTATAAGAGAACATATATATATATATATATATATATATATATATATATATATAGATAGATAGATTGTTAATATATATAACTAACTATCTTTTCCTAAGTGATACAGTGATAAGTTTTAAATCCACACCAAACTCAGTTAACTCCACTGAATATGCAGAAATGTATACCACTATACTATATCCAGCAAGTAAATGCACAGATGCAGCTGTACCTCATAGGAACAAGTGCAGGGCAAACCCAGTAAAAACCCACATGGTTTAACCATAGTATCAACCAACAAGCTTTTCAATAAAAAGAAAATAATTTTGGCCAAAATAAGTAGAGTATGTTCCATAATATTAGAACCCTTATCACTAAAATAAGTAACTCAGGAGCTTAATAAAATCCACCAAAGCCATGTTTGAGGCTCAATTAGCTTTCCAAGCCAAAGACAGTAACAAAGCCTGTTTTAGTTATGTTCATAATCTCAAAAGCACAACACAGCAATGCCTAGAGCTGATAACAAACAATGTTACCTTCTCTGAGGTTGAAGATATAGCAAACCTATGGGCTGATACATTTTGCTCTAATTTTACCCCTCTCTCCCCTCTGTCTGTCCCTCAAGATATACATGAAATTGGCTCAACTCCAGCTATCATGCAAGACAAAGTCCTAAAAGTGATATCAAAAGTTAAAAATACTGCATTGATGGGTCCTGACAATACCCTTAGATGCATCTTTAATAACATGAAGGACAAGTTAGCCACACCTCTAACAGCACTGTTCAGTCTCAGCCTCCAGTCAAGTTTTGTACCAAGTGAGTGAAGAGCAGCTACAGTCATTTCCCTGCATAAGGGAGGACCTTTCCATAGGCCTAGACAATTACAAGCACATATGTCTTACCAGCCTCATATGCAAAGCCATGGAAAGACTTATCATGGAAGTAATAAATCAGGACATAGGGAACCTGCAAACACTGGAAACATCTCAGTTTGGATTAGTCAGGAGTGGGTCATGCTTACTCAACCTGGTGGACTGTTTTTGAAAAAGTCATCAAAGCAATGGATGAAAGCAAAATGGCACACACCACGTATCTTCCCCTGGCCGAAGCTTTTCACACAATTCCTCACTGAGGCACAGTAGAAAAGCTAAATAAACTGGGAATAATCTCCTGTGTCAAGCACTGGCTTGCCACCTGGCTCATGTATAAGACATAGGAAATCAAAAGAAGGGAAGTTACCTCCAGAGAGACAAGTCACAAGTAGAGTCCCTCAGTGTTCTGTGCTGGGACCTCTCCTGTTTGATATCTATTTTTCTGAAGTAAAAGCTAATATTAAAGGGATCTGGCTAAATTGAGTGCAAGCTAGGAGAAGTCAGAAATCCTAGTCTTAGAACAAGAACCTGCTTCACCAAAACTTTCTTGTAGTCAAGTACCTTTAAGCACCAAAACTGCAAAAGGTGCAGTTACATATTTAATACCCTAAATCTTTGTTGCCCACCAAGGTAGAACTTTCAAATCCCCAGGTTCTTTTTCAGAATATATTATGCAGACAAAACAGCAAGATAATTAAGAGTCATATATAAACATATTTATTTGACCGAGTTTAGTTGCTCAACAGGTAGTCTGCTTGCCTTCAGTGCTAGAAGATCACAAGGCTGTATGCTCTACTTCCACACTAGGTGGCTGGGTTAATTTCCAAATTGCTGGCAATGTGGCTCAGTATTAGGAATGCTGTACTCCTGAGTGTGCTGTCCTTTGGATGAGATGTTAAACCAAGGTCTCATCACCTTGAGTTCACACCTTGGGTGGATATAAAAGATCCTGAAGCACTTATCAAAAAAAGTATTTTTATTGATATATGCATTATGTATTATTTACATATTTGCATTATTTACATCTATTTACAAATCTCCGTACATTATAAACTTCAATTTAAGCATTCCCCTCCACTCTTTTATCCACAACCAAAACATTATTCTATCCAGAATCTTTGTCAAAGTTCATTTTCCATTGTATTTGATTTCATTTAGTCTCTCATCCCATATAGTTTATGAAACATAACATACTACTCTATCCATTTTCTGCACGTTTTCCGGTTTTTGTGCTCCACAATAACCAACTTCTGTTATGTCCATATTTATTTGGTCAAATTTTAACAAACTTTGCACCCTATTATGTTTATATATTTCTTTCCACAAATTATTAACGCTTTCACAGTTCAAAAAGCACATGCTCAGTAGTCTCAAACTCTCCACATTTATTACATATTCTATCTTGCTTTTTCTGGCAACTTTCTCATAGATAATGGTCCAGATTCACGAAACCTCAGTGTAAGAGTTAATATGTCTTACACGGAGGCTGCAGTCTAACGGTATGATGTCAGCATGCCATGCATATTCATGAGGGCATGCTGAATCATACCCTAGGCTAACACAGTCCATGTAGGAAAGTAGGGGGCGTGTCCAAATGCCGAGTTCTGCAAAGGGACACGCCCCCAGAAGAGTCAGAGTCCTGAAAGTAAACACCCACGAGCGAGTCCGCAGAAATGTCAAGGAACACAACACCACATGCCCTCACAGACTATAAACCCAACTGTAATGTAAAACATAAAAATAGCAGTTTAATTTTTTTTTTTTATAATTTCCAAAATGTTTGCCTGTAGTTGTGCTCGTTTGCGCGGGTATGCCCTCCGCTCAGTCACAGTTAGCAGACATTGAAAAGCATATAAGATCTAAATATGCAATTAAGCCAAGTAGCAATAACGTAGCGGTAGAGACATTGGCCAAAGAGGAGGTTGTCATGGTTCAAGCCCCCACAACATCATTTTCCATTTTTATTTAAATAAGCATGAAACAATCCCGACATATATATATATATATATATATATATATATATATATATATATATATATATATATATATATATATATATATATATATATATATATATATATATATATATATAAAACTATAATTTAAGTAAAATGTAATGAAATGGGCCATGTATTTTTGAAAAAATCCGACATAATAAAATATAAAAAAAGGATCAGAATTGCCCATAGCTTAGCAAGGCTTTAGTAAGCTGAATATGGGTGCCCGTAGGTGAGCAGCGTTTTAACAAGCTTAATATGCGTGCCCGCAGGTGAGCAGCAGTTTAACAAGCCTAATATGAGTGCCCGCAGGTGAGCAGCAGTTTAACAGGTTTAATATGAGTGCCCGGAGTTGTGCAGTGCTTTACCACTCTTAAAATTAGTGCCTGTAGTTCAGCAGTGCTTCATCGAGCATAATATGAGTGCTCATAGCTAAATAATACGTTACCCAGAGTAAGCCGTTTGCACAGAGCTGCGCATCGCGCCAACCAGCTTACCGGCGGGCAACATTAGGCAAGCTGTATCAAAGCCGCCTTTACACAGACACACCTCCTAGCCTGTCTAGACAGTAGTAAAATAAAAAAAGCAATGCCCAGGGTCGAACCTGGGATACTGTGCACCATAGTCAAATCACTAAACCACTAAGCCATGATAACTGTACTGAGAAATGCAGTATTAGCATATATATATATATATATATATAGGAATGAATGGAAATAGAAGCATAACAAAGCAGTTTTTTTTAAGCTGATAAATATCCAAAAACGGCCAATCACAGATAAGTGCGGGAAAACCAGCATATATAAGCCCCATAGGCAGGAATTCACAGCATAACTGATTGTGGTACCCATTTGCAGTCAGGATGGCAGGTGCAGGAGAGGGAAGTCACTTTAGAGCACAAAGGTGGGGTGTTGAGGAGTCAAAATATATGGTTTGGCTCCTAGTCCATGATCATGAAGCACAACTCATGCAGGGCCAGGTTCACTGGGGTTGTGGAACCGGTTGGCACATGATCTCACCAGTGCCACAGGCATTCCGAGGACTGGTGAACAGGTCCATCACCACCATGTGGACCTGAAGCGATGGAAGGAGGACCAACTGAACCGTTGGATCCAGGAGGTCTGCCAAATGCCCAACGCCCCACTACTGAGTAAGTATCCATGTAATTAAGTATGTAAGAAATGCTATCCTAGCCTATAGTATGGAGACGTATGTTCCAATATTACTTCCTTTATATTACAGCTGCAGGTGTTCATTCCGCGAATCAGTGAGCCGATGCTGATAGGCTGCTGAGGTTGTGCCACCAGGCAGGTTAGTAATTATTTAGGTGGTATTGTCATAGAATATAAGTGAGACAGATTGTAAAAGAGTTCAGTGTTGTAACCCACTAATAAAGGTCAAATAAGCCTAGAAGAAAGATTCTGCTAGTATTGTAAGGTTAGATAAGTGACGAAGCCTGGAAAATAGTGTAATGCAATCCAGTAATAAAGATTAAACAAGTCTCAAATAGAAGTTGTCACCTGTATTGTAATATCAGATAACTGCTGCAGCCAGAAAATGAGTGGTAATCAATCAACAAAGGATAGACAAGTGTCAAATACATCCTTGTAAATTCTGCCATATGAAATAAGTGAGTCAGCTGGAAAGGGACGTTGTAAACTAGTAATAAATGTTAATAAAGCCTAGAATTAAGTACCAGTCTGAAATGTAAATATAAAATAATTGAGAGAGTGTGAGAAAGACAGTTTGAAGCTACTAAGAAAGCTGTAATAAGTCTGGAATAAAGGTATACTGCAGTCACTACATTATGAAATGAATGAGACAGCCACAACAAAAGAGTGTAATGTGTTAAATAAAATACAGAACATGGACTGTGTCCGTCCCACAAATTGGATATGTTGCTGTACCCTTGCATTATGGAAATAGTATGGTTGTATGAAATGCTGAGCATCCACAGTTGTCTAGACCCATATAAATCAAATGTAGCAGGATGCTGTACCTGAACACAGCCAGATATGAACATATATGAATACAAATGGAATGTATATTAATGTAGCAGCAACATCCCCATCACCAACATTCCTAAGGTTACATACAGGAAACTGTACTAATAAATGTAGGGGATATATATCTGCATCTACTATGAATGTACAGTATATATATAGGTAGTTTAAGTTGTTAATGTAAAATTTCTCCACCTTACCCTATTTTCAGAAATGATGCCATTCCACACCAAACCGGGTATGTGTATTCACAATTCCCATGGACATTTGTCCTGTTGGTTCATACATATCTGCATGTACATTGATGCATGTGCCCCATTCACATATCCAGACCTGATGGCCTGTTACCACCAATCAACCCTGCATGCTGTTGGAATGTGCACTGTTGTTCTAAATATGCATGTGTTATGCTTGCTGCTCACTGTTCGGAATTCATAGGTGTTTGGTTAATGGGAAAACTGATGCATGCTGTTACAACTAATTTTGAATGGTGTTGTTTGTTACTAATCCAAAATGCCATAAAATACTGCTAAACATAGGACAACATGGAAGGTGGGTTCCAGTGGACCCACCTCTCCCACCTCAGCTGGCGAGTGCACCTGGCACCAGTGCCCAGACCGGGACCTCCTCCTCTGGTGGCCCTGCGCCACCTTCAGGTAGAAGTGCTGCAGGGGATGGGGCTCATCCCCCCTCTGCAAGCGTGGCCGGAGGAGAGCCTCCACTCACCCTCCATAGGGTCCGGTCTGTGGTGCGTAGTGAGATCAGGCGTTCTGTGACTGATCCCCTATGCCAGCTTGAGGCGAGGGTGACGCAACTCACGGGTGTGCCTGCCCGTCCTATCCAACCCCCAGCACAGCCCCGGCCTGGGCTGTGAAGGCGCAGTGGTAACTGCCTATGGGTGGGGATTTCAGTTCCACTGTTGCCATCTGTGGGCTCATGGGCTTGCGATATCCAAATATCCGTCCCCGTCATTTGTGTTTACCCCCCACATGTGTCATACTCCACCCCTGTATGCGTCTTGTTTGTCTTCTGTTAACCTCCCCAACCTACCTCCCCAAATATACCTACTTCCTGCACCTCACATTCCACTCTCACCTGAAAAAAAAATAAAAAAAGAGCACTCTGTTCCCACAAAAAAAATACGCCCCATACATAGCTGCCCAATTCACACACATGTCCACTGGACATGTAAACTGATAATTCTAATTGGCAGTACAACATATTTTGTTGTCCTCACCCCTCTCTTAGGGGTGGAAGGTTTCAAATTTCACACCAAATTTCACACATATGCACAGCTGTTGCTGATAAAGAAATGGGCAGCTATGGGCCTTCCCTACATCCTTCCTGCACATCCTGAGCTTGTTTTCCTACTGTCCTATCCTCTTTGTGCCCCCTTTTTCACCACTTTCCTATCTCCCCATTTTCTTTTCTTTAAAAGAAATTAGCGCAGGTGTTAGCGGGAGTAAGCACTTTTAAGCAGTGGTCAGCAGGTGTGCGCTTGTGTGCGTTTAACTAAGCGAGTGTGCACATGTGTAAGCACCGTGCAAACCAGCACAAATCCACTTACAACTGCTTAAAAGTGCCTTAGTCACTATGTATGACAAGGCCTGTAGTCTGCTCATCAGCAAAATAAAATACCCCTGTCAGTCTCAAACCCCGGACGTTGGAAACACTAGTCTGCATGAATTACCACTGAGCCACAGCAGATATATGAGAACTTGATGCTGAAAGAAATATATCATGAAATATAAGGAGTGAATGTAAAGGGAATATAGGAAGGCCATTACACAAAGCTTGTTCCCTGAATCCTTACTGGCAATTCTTGTGGAATTGCATTACATTAGTGTGATAAGAGAAACAGCCATGCTAGGAGGTAATAATGTTACAGTAGCGCCTTACAAACCCCACACAGTATCAGAGCAGGATAAACACCGCCATATTTGAATAGGTATGAGGCCAGACTTCCCAACTGTGACTGATTTACAGGGATGTCCCTGATTTGCAAAAAAATGTTACCTGTGCCCCACTGACTCCCTGTGAAATGTACTAACAGTAGGCAGAAAGGTGGGGTATCCCACGTAATGGTGACTGTCAATAAGTTAAAGTAAACACTACTTGTATGTCAGAAATGGTATAGTAATACATATGCTCAAAATACCCCACAGTCACAACTGCAGAATATCTGAAATATATCACTGGTGTATCCTACTGATATGTACCTTTCCCTGAGGCTGGTCAAATATATACTTGAGAGTATCTAAGGCCTGCAAGTGTCAGAAATACACAGGCATATCAGCCTGTCTGCTGTTACATACTCTGTGAATAGCTGTAGAATTACTCCCACAAGCACACCCTCATGTAGGAGTACAACACAGAAATATCAAAGGATGTAACCGTCTAACAAACTAATGACAGTATAGCAGTTTACAAGCACTGCATGTGCCTGATATTCATAATTGTTAGTACAAAATACAAGGCCCTAGTACTGCTCAGCAGCAAAATAAAATACCCTTGTAAGTGTCAAACAACAGACCTTGGGCTCACCAGACTGCATGCAGTGCCACCAAGCTACAGCAAACATATAAGAACTTACTGCTGAAAGAAATATATCATGCATTACAAGGAGTGAATGTAAATGGAAAATAGGAAAGCCATAGCAACACATTCCAGTAAAAACAAATATCAGGCCTTCAAGGAGTGAATGTAAAGGGAAAATAGTGAAGCCATAGCAACACATTGCAAGAACTGCTGCTGTATACCAGTTAATCCACAACTCCCACAGGAAAGTACATACTCCCATGTAAACAGTGTTAGCATTAGCAGGTGTGAGTTCACATACACACTGAGAAGAGTTTAATGGAAAAAGCAACAGTCAGGTTTCAGTACAACATGCATTTCAGTGGCTACAACACAGCCTTAGATATGAGAGACATACCAACCTTCTGACTGACACAACAGTGTCCACAGCACACCAGCATGGTCCCCACCTTGCAAAACTGAAAGGCCTACACCTACCTAACCTAACATTTTATAGCAGTGTCCTGAAATCATAGCGAGAACTGCAATTACCACACAGCAGGCTGCATGCAATTAGTAAATGCTGGCCACCAATTGGTGCAGAGGCCATCACATGCACATGTGCAGATACCTACAAAAGCAGCCTGTACTGCCAGTCCACACATGCAATAATATCATTGCAGCAACTGGAGGGAGAGAGAGAGAGAGAGAGAGAGCAAGAGACAGAGAGACAGAGAGACAGAGAGAGAGACAGAGCCAGCCAGCCAGCCAGCCATCCAGGCAGTCATCCAGCCAGCCATCCAGGCATCCAGGCAGCCAGCCATCCAGCCATCCAGGCAGCCATCCAGCCACCCAGGCAGCCAGCCAGCCATCCAGGCAGCCAGCAAGCCAGCCATCCAGGCAGCCAGCCAGCCATCCAGCCAGCCATCCAGGCATCCAGGCAGCCAGCCATCCAGCCATCCAGGCAGCCAGCCAGCCATCAAGGCAGCCATCCAGCCAGCCATCCAGGCATCCAGGCAGCCAGCCAGCCATCCAGCCACCCAGGCAGCCAGCCAGCCATCCAGGCAGCCAGCCAGCCATCCAGGTAGCCAGCCAGCCATCCAGGCAGCCATCCAGCCAGCCATCCAGGCATCCAGGCAGCCAGCCATCCAGCCATCCAGGCAGCCAGCCAGCCATCCAGGCAGCCAGCCAGCCATCCAGGCAGCCAGCCAGCCAGCAAGCTAGCAAGCCAGCAATCCAAAAAAAGCTGTCAGAGACAAAGGTAATGTAAACTACATAATCTAATAATCTACATACTGTGAACCGTCCATATGTGTTAGCAGTCTGTATCTATATGTATATGAAGATGTGCATAGGGCAAAGGACATACTGCAACTGT
>NC_056732.1:660671172-660776172 GCF_019279795.1 Protopterus annectens
GAGCAAGTAAAATCACAGTACATGTGTACCAAAGGGCAGGGTAGCATATGGCTAGGCTGCCCTGGGCCCAGGGCCAATAGCATAGTACCTACCTATGACACAATGCACACACACATGTACTCAGTGCAATACCAGCTATGTGACATTGAATGAGTGTGATACTGACTGTGTGCAAGGTCTGTAAAGGTGTGATAGCTTAGCGTGAGTTTGTGTCTGTCATGGTAGTTGGTGTCCTTATTGTGAGGCCAGAGAAAGATGTGTCAGTTATTGGGATGCAAACATAGTAGATTGGCATATGTTGTGCTGTAGTTCCCTGTGTATGACTGTGGTGTCCCATCATAGGCAGAAGCAATACATGAATGCTTAGTAAGTGATACTGCTGTTGAATCCAGCTCACATATGAACTGTTGTACTACCTGATGTTGTAGGCCTAAACACTACAGTATAGTGTATGTTCACATTCTGTGGTAACACTGTTTGGTGTGTTACCTGTAGTCTGCACAGATTACATACCTCATGCATAGGTATCTATAAGTAGGGGCACACAGTACTATAAGGTACACAGTTAGTGCCCATCTTTGTCGTCATACATTTGTGTGTTGTATGTATGTGTAATGTGTGTGTAATGATGCCTGTACCATGGCCGCAATCACATGTGTGTTACAGGGTATGTGTGTGTACCTGGCAGCATGTATACTCTGTGACAGCAGTATGCTGGCTTTAGTAACAACTGTGCATGTATGTCAGGTAGGGGTATGGCATCAAAGACTAGGGTGGATTACCGTTGAAACTGTACATGTGTATTGCATTCATTGCATGGGACGACAATATTCTTCATCCATTAGCTTGATACGTACCCCAGTGTGAGTTTGTGCATTGTATCCTAAACAGTGTGCCGAGTGCTGGTGTATACTAGTGTGTTGTATGGAGTGTGGCAGGCACTGTCAGACAGTTGTGGGCTGAGCATTGATATGTGGTATCGAACATGTGTATCCCCTGATAGACAGACAGATGCTATATATGGCAGTCAAGTGATATCAGTACATTTGAATATTAAGTGTGCCACATGACTTGCTCACATATTTTTCTTTTCCTTCCTTCCAGGGTGATGGTACATCAGAGAAACCCAATGTATACAGCAGCAGAGGATCAGGAGATCCACCAGAGCCTGGTGCATAATTATTCTGTGCTGTTTTCCAGGACCAGCCAGAACCAGCATGAGAGGCAAGAACTGTGGCAAGGACTTGTCCATCGGGTAAATGACATATGCATGCATAACCAGACATATGAGCAGGTACGCCATCACTGCAGTGATTTAATTAGACATGTCTGGCAGCGTGCATCTGATATCCACAGACAACAGCTTGCCACAGGTGGTGGGGTACCTATCCACCCTCCCTCACCAGTGTGGAGGAGCACCTCCTAAGTGTTGTGGCTCAAGGCCAACAACAAGAACATCCACAAACATGTGTCATCATGGAGGCCGGAGCCACCTAGCATGTCGAAATGGAGTGTGCAGGTAACATCCCATATCTGTAGTTGACTGTTCTCTGTACTGGTAGTCTATGCGTGTGTGAGATGTGTACTGTTTGTGTAGCTATTAACCTGCCCAATCTTCTGCAAGATTGATATTCTGAGCATAATCTGTACACCTGTGAAAGCCACCTGTTGTACTACTGTACTTTGTCATACTCACAGTATCAAAGGCACAGTTGTGGCTACTGGCAATCACTCTCATATGTTTGCAGGTCCCTCTGGAGTGACAGCAAGGCAGCCAATCCATGCTGGTGAGTGTGAAATAAAAATACTATTGCTAATGACATGTGCATGTCATATGGAGGTGTAGTTTGTGCACATGTAACACACCTACACATAATGCATGCTGTGCATGTTTGCTGTGAGACTATGCATATCCCATTATTCTCAGTAGCTGCCTCACTCACATGCAGTACACAGAGCATGACACACATGTGGCAACACAGTACTGGACATTGTATAGGCACACCAGATACACATGTACACAACACACACATGTTTGGCATACATACTACACCTTAGCCTGCTACACATGTCCAATTATGACATCTGCTGTATGGCCAGCCTTCAGCATCCCACTTATCTATGCCGCACACATAATATACCTGAGGGGTAGAGGCCTATCATGTCTTTGTTCAACAGTCTGGAATAAATAATACAGTCATGTTAGACAATGCTCACTACTGGCCACCTTACACACCCATGTAACAAGTGGCTGTGTAATTGTGGATGTAGTCATGTTACTGCACTTCAGGTACAGCATGCTAGCTGCCTGTCTGGCACACATTGTTATTGTTGACTGACCACAAGACGCATGTTGATCATGACTCACGTTACTACACCACACCCAGTTCCACTGACCACAAAGGTACACATAGCTGTTATTGTGTAGCACCGTCATGTGTTTTGTGTGTGTGTGTGTGTGTGTGTGTGTGTGTGTGTGTGTGTGTGTGTGTGTGTGTGTGTGCAAATCTATGCACCCACAGCTTGTAACACTTGCACAACATTGTTATGTCCTTGTACATATTGTGTCCCAGGGTGGAGACAATCACTGAACAACTACACACAAGCATCAAGTACACGTATACTGTTATTAACAAGGGCTGTCTACACTTGCACTGCATGTTCCAGTGCAACACATAACCTGCATGCTGACACGTGTGCAGTGATGTTTTTCCTTGTGAAATGGTCACTCACCCTAAAACAGTATTGTGTATGTGTTGGATTGCAGGTGTGTCTGTGCTTGTATCTGCTGTACTGAGGAGTGTGCCTGTGTGCTTGTGTGCCTGTGTGCATGTGTGCATGTGCACCTGTGTGCATGTGCACCTGTGTGCATGTGTGCATGTGTGCCTGTGTGCATGTGCGCCTGTGTGCATGTGCACCTGGGTGCATGTGTGCATGTGCGCCTGTGTGCATGTGCACCTGTGTGCATGTGTGCATGTGTGCATGTGCACCTGTGTGCATGTGTGCATGTGTGCCTGTGTGCATGTGCACCTGTGTGCATGTGTGCATGTGCACCTGTGTGCATGTGCGCCTGTGTGCATGTGTGCCTGTGTGCATGTGCGCCTGTGTGCTAATATCGTGTACACATTTGTAAACAGTGTTTCCTATCTTCCTCTCACAGGTTCTGATGTTGCTCTGGTGGAGTGCAGCAGGGAACCTGAAGCCACTGCTGGGGATAGTGCTAATGATGATACATGTGTAATGGCACAGGGAGGTGTGACAGGGTCTGTCGTTGGTCATCCAATTGACAGTACACAGCAGTCAACCCCATCAATGCGCACAGTCATCCTGCCGCTACATCCATTGTCACCAATGTCCTTAGCTGCGGGACAGCATACAGTGGGCATTGACCAGGGTAGTGTGGTATCATTGGCACATGCATCCCCTCAGAGCAGCCATGGCCAGATTCCTGACATGGTACCACACAGGCAGATGTCCAGGGGTTCTCATGGGAGCATCCGTGGTTGTACTGCCCCTGTCAGACGTGCCCACAGAGGTCTATCAACCTCAGCTATGTTCCGGGCTGTAATGCAAGCACAGGCACGTATGGAATGGTACACCAGACAGGGTTGGAAGGAGCTTAGAGCACATCGCACCGCTATGAATGACACTATGCGTGACGTTGCGTCTGATATCCGTAACATCAGCGAGGTCATTGATAGACATTGTGGGGACACATTAGATCTGTTCCACAACTACATGTCCAGGAGACAGGACAGTGCAGGACAGTTGAGGCGTCGACGTGGACATCTGCCAGCAACATTATCAGCTGCCAGTCATCGAGGATGACAACAAACCCACAGCTGCTCCCATAGTGCCAGTACCAGCCCCAGCAATGCTGGGTCTCTGCTGTCATTACACCATCCTAGAAGACCACGTGCAAGTGGCTTTGGACAGTCCCAGCAGGGACATGTGTCCAGTCAACAACCCACTGCTTCTGATGACAGTACCCAGCCTGGCTTAGTACCAGATACTGTCAGTAGCACCCCTGCCAGGCACAGGTACCATGTCTATGGCCAGAGACAGTGACCTGTATGACTTGGCAGGTACAGTCTGTGGCTGTCCACAAACACCCGTATATGGCAGCCACATGGTGGAACTGTGTGCATACATACACACACACATAATGCTAACACCTAGGGCTTACACATACACACACACATCACAGCAACGTTGCCCCATCTTGTACTTTTGTCTCTCACTAGCACACACACACACATACATGTCAATTGGATGTGTCAATGGCAGACTCTTGCAAACCAAGTACACACCCTGTGCATATGATGAAACTGTGCCACCTCCTGCCATCTGTAACATTGCTGCTGGAACAGGATAGCATGGTACTGATGCACAGGGTGACTACATAGCACTGTAGTAATATTATCATGTTGTTAACAGTACAGTGTAATGATATTGTTGTGGGTAGATTCGAGCATGCATGATGCATTAACTAAGTTTGTCATTGCAGTTTTGTATACACCAGTGTTAATTCCCAAAGTGTACTGTCTGCACATGTGCCACATGGCTATTGTGTGTACCTGTGCCTGCATGTATTGGGGTGTGGACAGTACATGTGTGATGTTTGCATCACCGATTTGCAGGTGTACATTTGTGAACATGGTCAGCATGGAACATGACATGGTTTGACAGTATGCTGTGGGTGATACGGTTTCCACATGTCAATGGTCTGCATTCTGGTAGTATACACAGCTTACATAGCCTGACATTCAGTGGTCATTACATGGTGTCTCCTCAACTGATACACAGACGTAGGAACCTGGTGTCAGTGATATCCCTGCAGTACTACACTATACCAGTAGCCATTGTTACTGAGCCCCACACATCCCTGGGAACAATACCCTTTGGCATATAGCAGTCTCATGTACATGCCAACACACTATGGATATGTCCATCCATGACTGCAAATACATACAGTAGCCTACAATGCATTCTACACATGACACACCTAACCACCACAAGGGTATCATATGGACAGATACCTGTTGTCCAAGCCATGGTATATTGCTGTAACGCTATTGTGGCATTGTCATCGGCATGTAGTTAACATAGTATTCCAACAGTACCATGTAGGTGGTAGCACCCATCATGTAGAACAGGTAATGGTGTGTACATGTGGACAGGTGTTATCTTGTCTATCCTGTGATATTTACATTTCCAAAGGTATTCTGCAGTCCCTCTGTGTATCACCTAAGCAAGAAGGTGTCTGTATGCATATAGGCAACAGTTGCCATACACCTACACTGGATGGCCATCACTCACAGACTTTGCTGTGTTTTAACATGTCTGACATATACTGCAGACATGAACCATCACCCACATTAATCTATCAAAGCTTTCAAGGGTGAGTGTCACATAGTTGGCCTGGGACACAGATCACTGCAGTAGCTTGCATTGTCACCAACATACATGTATGGCCTAAGGTCTGGTAAGCTGCGGCACATGGCGGCAAAGGTAACAGCTGTATTCATATGGGGCAGGCTTCACACATAGGAACTATTATAGGTCACAGGTACATATCTGTATGTGGCAAACACATATCTGATGTGTACATGGCAATTACTTTTATAATAATATGTCATACAATAATGAAAGCAAAACACACAACACACTCACAAACTGTGTTACAAACGCACACATGGCATTTGTAGGATTCAAACCCCTACCTAACTATGTTATGACACTTGAGGCAGAAGCATTAGCGCAGTGCACTATTCGCATTACTGGATGATTTCCCTTCTCCTGCTGTATTTATAGGGTGCTGTCATCATCAATGTTTCCAAAGAAGAATGTACATCTTTTAGTGTGTTATCCCAGTCTTCAAAATGGCCATTCCTTTCACAAAGAATTTCAGACATACACACACCCCTGCCCCCCCCCACATGCACACAGCATTTGGAGGATTCAAACCCCTACCTAACTATGTTATGATACTTGAGACAGATGCATTAGCGCAGTGCGCTATTCGCATTACTGGATGATTTCTCTTCTCCTGCTGTATTTATAGGGTGCTGACATCATCAGTCTTTCCAAAGACGAATGTACATCTTTAACAATCCCTCAGTATGGGGGATAACAATATCTGTGCATTCACAGAAACCTAGTTCAGGGTCACATATGCACACTGGCACTGCCAGGTTATGTTCTATACCATGCTTCATGAACACAGGACTTGTGACACAGAACACAAGTAGGGGGTGTATCCATATACATCACAGATACACACACCTCTGAGTTGGTCCCACTGCACTAAGCATGACAGGCCATACATATACACCTACCATTGTGCAAAACTGCTTTTTGGTTTGGTGTGTAGTTCAGACCACCCACCCATACCCAGTAACCACACTTGGCTTTCCTGGGAACAGTGTCAGATATGAAGGTCTTCACACACACCATTATAGTGGTTGACTTCAGGTACACAAATATTGACTGGGGATACTACTCAAGCCCTCAACATCACCCAACAGCCACTACAATTTGTGAATCCATGTGCTATGGCACAACCAGTCACCACACCCACTAGGGGGAATACATATTGGACCTAATCATCACCAACATGGGACTCTATGTTCCACACCAGAGGTAGAACTCATTGTTAAGATCAGACCATAATCAACTTTCCCTGGACATCCATATCCTGTCCCCACACCCAGCCAAGGAAATCACTGTAAAGAATTTCTCAAAAGCAGACTTTGCACTTTTGAAAACTGGGGTGGAATACTTCAGAGGCCCCGTGCTGGAGGTTAATACAGACCAATCTGCAGAATTCTTTACAAACGCATTGTATGAGCAGCTGCAGGTATGCATTGATCATGCTATCCCACATAAAACCATGACTCCTCCAAAACAGGAGACCTATCTGGTTGACCCCAGCCATATATAAGCTGTACAACAGAAGAAGGAAGCTACTACATAACAGAGCAATATCCCACAGACCCAGATAGATCATAACCTCTCCTTTGCTAATCACATTGACAGAGAGTCATTGCTAAGAACTTTGTATAGCCCTCCTTCTCACATGGGTGTTTGCATGTAGATCATGTGAGGTCATTGTGGCCCTCTACTACTCACTGATCAGGACCATGTTTGACTACAATGCCCCTTTTAGGGTGTACCTTACCCAACACCTGTGGCAACTACAGTGAACACAACAGTACCTCCCCAAGAGAATCATGGGCTACACAAAGATGTCATATGCAGCTCAGCTAAAGGATCTCCAGCTCTTCTCAGTTGCTTAATGCCTACTCAGAGGTAATCTATGTCTGACGTACACAGCCATTTCAAACCAAGAAGTAATGGACATGCTCCACCTCATAACATCCAAGACCCTTACAGCTACACACTCCAGGGACATAAACCTCAGCACAAACATAAATAGGACATGCTGCAGGGACAGATTCATTACTCACAGGCTCCCCTCACTCTGGAATTGAATCCCAATTAAAGTTAGACATAGCCCCTCACCAACCCTCTTCCAGTAAAATACAGCCGCATGGATGGGAAATTGCAAATTCACCCCTGGGATCTCCACTGTGTCCCTGCTTGACAGAGGCACAGCAAAGTAGCCTTAAAGGGTGCCTTCTGTGACCTACTTTACAGAGGCACAGTAGGCTACTCTACTGGGGAGGCAGATGCCAAATACACTCTGCCTAGGCTTATGAATTCCCCAGGGCAGACAGCCTAGTATTCACCTCTGCACCTATGTTTATGTTTGGGATGCACAATATTTGTTGCTGCTACTGTTTGCAGGTCTTTATTGCTGTAGCTTTCACAGTTTCTGTGAACAACGTGTGTATCTGCGTAACATGTTTGATCATGACAGGGTTCTGGTATATTAATATATGTGTCTGTTGTCATTTAACTGTGTGCACAGGGTGGATTGCTGGATTGTGGGAGTTTCCTGGCTTAACACATACAACTGCCAGATATGTGTGACTGACTGCTATACTCAGACATGGCCTAAGTGTGTGAGCATGTCCAGTTCAGGCTTTCCATGGTTTGTTGCCTGACATGTGTCTCATTTATCCAAGTGTGTGAGCATGCTCAGTGTGACCTTTCCATATGTTGTGATCTGAAGTCCACTACATTTGTGGTTGTGTGTGAACATGACCAATATTGACATTAATACTGTGTGTGTTGGAAGTCACGTTGTGTTCTTACTGCCAGACTCCTTTGTGTCATAACTCAACAGGGATTATGCTGTGCTTGCAGGGTTTCCATGGGATAGTTTGCAAAGACTTGGCAACATTCTCTCACACTGGTTGTCTACTGCAATACTGTCATGGTGTAGTGGTTCAGTACTTTCACTATAGTGCACAGTATCATGGGTTTGAGTCCCATCACTGCTGTAAATGCTCATACTGACCAGACTAGTTAAGGGCCAGTTGGGCAACTATGAGCATGTTGCATTTTATTCAGCTATGGCCTACTTAAACCAGGCTTGTCCAACATTGCTGTGTATTCACCAACTTGGGTGGACATTGGCAAACATTACTCCACAGTGACCACAGTTGTACTACTTGGTGTGTGTGATTATGTTCATAGGTTCATACTAGGCTATCTGCCCTAGGGCATTTATAATCCTAGCCAGAATGTGTTTGGCTTTCAACACACATTGTAAGTTGAGTTTGCCATTAAATTGATCATGGTTAGTATACTGTGCCTCTGACTAACAGTGACATAGAAGTGATACCCAGGGTAAACCTACAATCTCCCATCCACTCATCAAGATTCCTCTTGAAGAGAGTCAATGAGGGACTCTGGCTAACCTGGAATGGGAGTTTACTCAAGAGTGGGGGGGGGCCTCTGGGTTATGGATCTGTCACTCCAGCATGTCCTATTTATTTCAGTCCTGAGGTTCAGGTCTCTTGAGCGCATAGCTTGATGGGATTCTGATTTTCCAAGGTGCAGCACGTCCATTGATTCCAGGTTGGACATGGCTTTATACATCTGGCACAGAACGCCTCTGGGTAGGCAGTATGCCACTGAGTGGAGCTGCAGTTTCTTTAACTAGGCAGTGACTGGCATGTGTCTGAGCCCTTTGATCCTCCTGGTGAGGTACTTTTGTGGTCTTTCCAGCTGCTGCAGGTGTCTGAAAAGGTACATCCCACAAGGGGCATTGTACTCAATTATGGGCCTAATGAGGGATGAGTTAAGAGGCACAATGACCTCCACTGATGTAGATGTGATTACCTTCATGATTCGGTGGCTATATGAAATGTTTCTCTGAACACTTTGGCTACATGGTTATCGAATGTGAGATTGCTATTGACTTGGGTCCCCAGGTCCATTATCACTTCTTCCATACTTAATGGGTTACCACATATGTAGTAATTTGTGGGCACTTAGTTTTTGACAAAGGGGAGGACTATACACTGTTTTGTGTTTAGCTTGAGGACATGGCTCTGGCACCAGTTGTCTGTTTCTATGAGGCCCTTTTGTAGGATGCTTGTGTCAGCTGGAGGGTCGATTATGGTGCCCAGTTTGCAGTCATTTACAAACTTATTCACCAACAGTCTTTCTGTGTTGGCCTGTACCTCTGAGAAATATATACCAAACAAGGGAGGTCCCAGGACTGAGCCTTGTGGGATGCCACTTGTAGCTGGTTTGTGGTCTGACATGGCATTTCAGACCATGTGGGTTCTATCCTTGAGCCAGTTTGCAACCCATCTAGTGACATAGGGGTTTCTATTGAAGCTGGTGATCTTATCTATGATGACCAAGTGAGGTACTGTATGGAAGGCTTTTGCAAGGTCCAGGTAGGCTGTGTGGACCACCATCCCCTCATCAATGGCTTTGGTGACTGTTTCAAATGACTCAACCAGGTTTAAGAGGCAGGATCTGCCCTTAACAAAGGCACAATGGGTAGGATCCAGTTTCTGTGTGTCCCCAATATGTTTATTTCTGAGGTCCATGATGATCCTTTCTATAGCTTTGCAGACCAACCTAGTCAGGCTTCTGGGGCAATTGTTTTCAGTATCCGTTGAGGCATCACCTTTGTGGAGAGGGTCCATTGTTGCTGTACACTGCTCTTTGGGTACATATCATGTGTTAAGGCTGACATTGAACAGTGGTTTTATGTGTGTGTTCAATTCTTCTTGGGGTTTATGTTGGACACAGCCCAGGACACCGTCTGGTCCCATTGATGCTGTGTGTTTTGCTTTGGAGAGGCTGGCTGTTACCTGAGCATCTGTGATGTCAGGGGGCCAGCACTCTGCTGGGATAGATATTTGCCCTTTTGGTGGGGAGGGGGGGGAGTTTGCACTGAACCTGTCAGCTTGGATGTTGGCAATGTCTGTGGGTTTGTTGTATTGTTTGTCATTTTGGACTAATTCTGAACATACCCGGGGATTCCCACACAGGTTCCTACAATACATAAAGAATGCCTTGTGATTATCCTTGGTGTCCTGTACAATTTTTATCTCACAGATGGCCTTAGGCAATTTTATGTGTGGATGTTGTTTTTCAATAATACTGGTCAGAGATGGCTTCCCTTTTTGTGATTTGGATCTATCATATAGTAGCTTCCTCCTTGTATTGTATGGTTTGTTTATGGCTGGGGTCCACCAAACAGGATGCCTGCCTTTGGAGGAGTGGGTCTTGGTTTTATTTGAGATTGCATGATCCATGCATTCCTGACAGTGTTCATAGAATGCCTTTATAAAGGGTTATGAGGTCTGGGCTGTATTTTCCACAGACACAGGGGCTGTGAAGGATTCCACCTCAGTTTTGAGGTGTGTGACATATGCTTTAGTGAACATTTTTCACTGTGGTTTTCTGGCCATGGGCTGGGGTGGGGATGTGAATATCCAGTGAGATTACTATCTGGTGTGATCGTACCAGTGAGGGATACACTTCTGGTCTTGGGCATAAAGTCCCCATGTTGGTGATGATCAGGTCCAGTATGTTTTCCCCTCTTGTGGGAGTGGTAGCAAGTTGTTCCATAGCATTTTGGTTTATAAGTTCTGGGAACCTTTGGCCTAGGATGTTGGAGCTAGGGTAATGCTCCCAGTGTATGTTTGGGTAGTTGAAGCCACCCAATATAATGGTGTTTGGGGAGATCTTCATATTTTTATGTGTTCTCCAGTCGGCCAAGTGTGGTTCCTGGGTTTAGGAGGGTGGTCTGTAGCAGGCTATGAACTGGAAGGCGGTTTTACCCACTGTTGGTTACACATGGGTAGTCTCTAATGCTTCATGCTGTGCTACCAACCTGGGGGTGTGGGTATCTTTGACAGATATTGATACTCACCCTCCTTTTGTAGTTTGTTCCATGTTTTGCAGCTGTAAAGCATGGTATGAGGTGTACCTGTGAATGCTAGGGTGATCTTGGGAGCCTTGAACCAGGTTTCTTTACTGCACAGATATCAACATTCTCCATGCTGAGGAGTGTTTGGAGTGCATGCATCTTGCAGTTTAGACTTCTGGCATTGAGTAGCATTACTTATACTTTCTTATCCCTTGTGATACCTATGGAGGTGGGTTTGTGTTTTGAGCATTACCTAGAAAAGGCACTATGGGGGTGACAAGAGCCTTTGGCAATATCCAATAGGCCACAGGTGATAGATGAAATCCATCCCTAGCAAAGCATCATGTCTTGTCAAGCATTTCATCCCAGGCTGACAGGCATTGAATCCCCTTTCACTGACACCAATACTTAAGCCAATTGTTGTAATTGATCATCTTGTCTTCATATTGTGGCCTCATATTTGGTGTGGGTAGGATGCTACTGAAGGTCATCAAGTTTGCATATACAATATGGTGGCAAATGCTGTTTAGCACTACCTTACATTGCTTAACACATGGCAATCATGCCTCAGGTGGTGCTGTAGGGCTGCCTATGTCAGATGCGCATACTGCACTCCCTATACATGTTTGGCAACAGGTAGTGTCAAGTTAGGCATCTATTTTACTATATGTGCGAGTCAGAGAGAGGTATCATTTCCAGGGTTCCTACTGAGCCAGTGTATGTGCTATGCGTTGCCTCTTTGCCAAGGTCAAGGCATACTGGGCACACCTCCGTCTGCCTACTGGGGCAGGCTCAGGTTTTTCCTCCTCTGAGTCACGCTCTGCCTGTGATGGCCTTGGCACTGGTGGGGGTCTATTTGGCCCAGGCCTATGCTGGTCCTGTTGCAGCTGTTTTCGCAGGATCATATTATGTAGCATAGCACATACCATGACAACTTGGGTACATGTAGTTGGTGAGTATTGCAAGGCTCCACCAGATGTGTACAGGCACCGGAACCATGACTTGAGCAACCCAAACACATGCTCGATTACATTTCGTGTCTGTGCGTGTGCCTCATTATGGCATTCTTGTTCAGGTGTGTGTGCATTTCTGATGGGTGTCATCAGCCACAGCTCCAGTGCATAGCCAGCATCCCCCACTAAGTGACCATGTGGGATGTCCCCATTGGCAAATGTCTGGTACAGCTGCATCAGATGCCAGATATGGGAATCATGGTAGCTTCCAGGGCAGCCAGCACACACATTCATTATTATGCCCTGGGCATCACACATGATCTGGCAGTTGATGGAGGGGAAGCCCTTGTGGTTAATGTAGGCCCTACCCTGCTCACCGGCTGGTGCTTTGATGTGTATATGCGTGCAGTCTATTGCACCCACTACCTCAGGGTATTCTGCTATTTGCTGGAAGAGACGCATATTGCTGGCCAATACCTCACAGGAATTGGGGAAATATACATGATCACCGACATGTGCTGACATGGCATCCAGGAACTGGTGCAGTACCCTGGATGCTGATGCCTGTGATATCCCCATCATATCACCAGTTGGTCTCTGAAAGGTACCTGTTGCTAGTATTCTTAGGCCAACACATACCTTGGTTTCCACTGGGATGGGTTCCCCTCTGTTGGTTCTGTGTTTGAAGTGTGGCCTGCACAGATCCACAATTTGCTGCAGGAGGTCTCTGTCCACTCTATAGCGCTCCACTATCTCCAGCTCATGTAACCCCTAGTAGGTGACCCTGGGCCTGTACACTCTTCTCCGTCTCCTCACTGTGGGTTGTCCGGCAGCATTTGCATTGTCACCACCCTCAACATGTTGCATATGTCGTCTTATAACAGCAATGGCAGCACTTAGCATTTTTTGTCTGAGTGAAGCTTTTTCAATTTTCACTTCTAGTAGCATACTCCAGTGTTTCAGTGCATCTTATGAGAAACAAACTGCACTGTTGTTTGCAGAGTTTTAAGTGCTGGGCTGTACTAAGCTAGTGCTCTGCCTGTGTTATTGCCTGATTTGAATTGTTTTCACCTGCTAGCTCTACTAGTATCACCTGGTAGCTTCCTGCTATTTGTTCTGCTTCCTTTTTCCTTTCTGTTTCCTCAGGGGGAGCGACGCGCATACAAGCGCAAACACGCTAACAACAGCTCACATACGCGCATACATGCTTAGACGTACTAAAACTTGATTATTCAGGCTAAAACGCGAGCACACCAGTGCAAACCAGTTTACAGGTCTTCCAACAGCCTTATACATGCTTACTCCAGCTTAAACACGCGCACTCATGCTTCCACACGCACACTCTGTCTTACTCAAGTTTACAGGCGCGCACACGCGCGCATACCCGCTCTGCAAGAAACTTTGGTGTTATCCACAGTATACACCTTCCATTTCTTGGCTTTCCCTGGCCTACCTGTTGACACACCTCTTTCCATGATGTCTAACTGACACCTAACAGATGCCACTGTCCTCCAATGAGCTGCACTACTTTCATACATACCCCCCTTGTGATGTCACCTGTCTCCTACTCTGTTCCTCCCCATATCCTACTCCTACACTCCACTGACTGTGATCATTTGCTATGTAAAAGTGCGATTCACTATCCTAACACTCATTTACATAGGATTGCCTACTAATGCTTGGTTACATGTCTTAGACTGGGCTTCTCCCCTTAGCAACCCCTACTCGGTGGCCATGTTGTCTTCAGCCTGCTATTCCCTTACATTGAAATTTGACAATTTTCATAAATTCCATGTTTGTGGCTGTTATTGCCTTATTTTATGATTTTTATAGCGCACCCTGTTTGTACGGCGCTGCGCTACGCTTAAACATCGGAAATCACCGAAAAAAAATTTATTTTTATTTTAATTTTGCATCAGGGAAACTTTCCAATGGCCGTATATTGGGCCATTGGCATGCTTCCTCAACCATATGCAACCTTTATTTGGAGCTGACAAGGCTCCATTGTGCTATTTGTAGAACGGTACTCAGTTGTCAACTGAGTACATTTCTGCAGCTAACACGTCTCCTATTCAGACAGGTTTCTGCTTCCTGGATCGCAAATTTACCTCATTTGCATGCCTTTCGGCTGCAAGTGAGGTAATTTGCATATCACAGCCCTCTCCATGTAGGAGACGTGTTAGGAGCTCTCTTACATGCCCCTACAGGCTGTTCGTGGATCGTTCGTCGGACATGATGGCTGCATGGAGTCTTACTCTACTCGTAGACTCCGTGCAAGCCATCGTGAATCTGGCCCAATCTCTATAAAAATCATTACATTTTTAATCATTTTAGAGTTATTATATCTAATCATTATGGCTTCTTTCTTATCTATTTATAAATCTTTCCATGGATCAATGCAATAAAAGGCTTTCATAATATTTAAGTACCTGTTCTTTCTATTTTTCTCACATACATTAATTTTTATTGTCCATAACACAATTTTGTTTTGTACTCTTTCATTTCTCCATTCACAATGTTTTTACTTCTTTTTTAACTTCCATTCCATCCCACAATTCTTTGTATTTATAATATTGTACATTTCTATCAAGTTTTTATTTTCCTTCATAATTCCTTTTAATACCTTATATAAAATTAAAGATGTTGCATGTACTATTTGGGTTTATTAAACCCAAGCCTCCTTGCTCTTCTTTCATATATAGAATCCCTATCTTGACTCGATTCAGTCTAAGGCCTGATATAAAATAAAATAATCATCATTGGTTCCTTTTCATACGTAATAGGAATCATATAGATGTTAGCAACATAAGCAGTTTTTCCTATTACCATGGTGTCCAAGTGCGTTTTTTTTTCTATATGAAAATCTATAACATTTTCAAAAAATTACTTATATCCTTTGCTTCTTTGAGTACATTATCCCACTGTTGTTGTCTGTATTCATTCCTTGCAAATATTATTCCTTATTTATCTATATATTTTTCATTGGACTTAATACCTCCTATCATACCTTCAAAACCAAATTGTTTACTTTTCCCTTTATTTATACTTAAACCATTTTTTTAATTTATACTTAATTTTTCATTGACTTCTTCCATCCATACTTTATTTTTAACAAGTAGTACAATATCATCCACATAATTATACATTATTGGCAATTGTACTTCTTTCATCATTTTGTATCCACCAATACTTGACATTTTGTTCATTTCCTTCATTATTACATTCATAACTAATGAGAAAATTACACTACTAGATGGGCAGCCCTGCTTTATTCCACAACCTATGTGTATTTCTTCCCCAATCTAGCTATTTACATTTAGTTTCACATAGTTCCTTTTATAAACTGATTTTATTAATTGTAATATTTTTTACTTACATTATATGCCTGCAAAATTCCCCACAATGATTTATATTGAATATTATCATAAGCTTTACTTATATCCCCTATCATAACCTTTGCTTCTACATTTTTATTTATGATATCATCAATTATTTCTCTTATTATCTATAATAACTCTTGACTTCCTTTTCCTTTTCTTTCAAATACATTTTGGTCACATATTCTATCCATTTTTTCTGTAACCTTTTTGTTGTTATTCTCATAAAACATTTTATAATCTGTATTATTCAATGTTATAGGTCTCCATTTTATATCTTCTCTTTATTTCCTTTTTTAAATATAAATTTTGTATCTCCTGTACATAACTATTTATCTTTAATTCCAGTTTCTAACCATTCATTCATAACTTCTATAAAAAAATATTTTTGCCCACTCTTTCATTTCTTTATACATACCATATTCAATTCCGTCCAGTCCTGTTGCAGAATTCATGTTAATATGTTTTAGAATTTCATTCAATTCTTTCATGGCTATTTTTTTGTTCTAAATACTCATTATCTTCTTTATTTAATTTTTCACCTTTATAAATTTGCTCTATGTTTTCTTCTCTCTTAACAAATAATTCCAATACATATTCTTTAATTATTTCATATCTTCCTTCTAGCTGTTTTATTTGCTTACCTTCCTTATTTTTAATTCTCTTATTATTTTTCCTTCTTTTATTATTTTACTCAAATATGTTTCTACCTCTTCTTTCTTTCCTTGTAAACAATGTTTTTGCTTATATAACACATTGCTGATTTTAATCTGATTCATTTTATATATTTCTCTTTCTTTTTCATAAAAGGAATTTTTCTTTTCTAAGAAGTCTCTAAATGTTTCTTGACTTAATATCTTCTATCTCTCCTTTTCTTTTCTTCTTTTCTTTCTTATACATTCTAAAAATACCTTTTTATATTTTTCTTTAAAATTAAGCCACCAAACAGTCCAATTCTTATAACACTCCCTCATAGTCATATGATTTTTTCATAACTCCACAAGTTCTTTTTTCTCTTCTAAATCTAATTCAGTTTGATTAATTCTCTTTATTCCTTTCCCTATTCTTATATATTCTTCATTGTCCTGTACTTTAACCCATATTGCTACATGATCTGAAAATCCAGCATACATAATTCCTTTTTTATAACTATCAGATATTAAAAAATAATCAATTTCTGTCCTAATTTCATTCCTTTTATAGGTACAGTGGTTATTCTCCCATACACTTAACTTTCCACTTCTCATAACTTCTTTAGCCATGTTAACATCACAATTGATCTTATTTTTCCTTAAATTACAATTAAAATCACCCACCACTATAATGTCCATATTTACACAAACATATTCAAGAATATTTTTAAACATCATTTCTCTCTCTTTTTTGTTACATATGTATATAAAGCTATAATTCTATATACATATTTTTTCCATCTCATGTCTATTACCATACTTTGGCCTAGTTCAACTATGGTTACATCTAATATTTTAATACTTTCCTGATATACTGTACATATGGCCGAGCATGTTTTTTTTCCCCATGTTCCAAACTACCACACCATTCCAACATTTTTCAGTTTGTGTTCGTTCTTCCTCTGTTAATAATCTGATATCTTCTAAAACAATAACATGTGCACCTACTGCAGCACACCATTGTAATGTACCTATTCTCCTTTTAAGATTTTTCATACTGTTCACATTTAAAGCTAATCTTTTCAGCTTTTAAGAACAGTTAGTATAATAAAATGTTTATTTTTTTCCTTTCTTATTTTCTCTAAGCATTATGTTTTTGAATTTTCTTTTCCTTTCTTTAACTCTTTTCCCTATCAAATTATTTTTATTCTTACTGTGCACCAATCAGCTTCTTCCTCACTTGTCTCCTCTGTTTCTTTTTCCTTGTTACTTTCTTTAATTTCATGTACAACATATTTATCAGTCACGTATTTTTGTAAATGTTCTTGTATAACACATTCTACTATCTCTTTATCCTGTATAACTTCATTTTCGTTTTCATTTTCTTGTACATTCATTTCACATTTGAGCCATGAATGACCAGTATTGCCACATGTTTTGTACTTTAAATCACATTTTTTTGCATCACACCCTGTTTTACTACATAAATAACATATTTTATCACATTCATTGATTAAATGATGATTTTTTTTCCACAAAAATAACTTTTTGGTTGACCCCTGTATTTTACAAAACCCCTATTACTGTGAACATCAATAATACTAGGTACGTGCATACCATTATCATTTTCCATTTTCAGTATTACTCCACATTCCCATCCCCCAGTCCATAGTCCTCTTTCATCATATATTTTTGTATTGTTCATTATTTCTTTACATATAGTTAACAAATGTTCTTTCAATTCTTTTGCTTCAGCTTCAGTTCTAAACTGGATCGTTATGCTTTTTTGTTTGTTTGTCTGTAAAAAACTTGCTTGACATATTCTGACCATGGATAAATATTTTCTTTTGTTCATATGCACCCAAAATAAGTTTCCATGACCTGCCCAGTCTCACATATCAAGTCATAAAAAGTCTCTTTTTTAATTAAAATGAATGCTCTTACCTTTTTTACTTTGACACCCAGAGATGCTATGACAGAGTCCCAAACCTTATACCTTTCCAAACATTCTTCTTTTTTACAGCTCACACATACTGTATACTTCTTTTTTGTTTCTTTTATTTCTTCTTTCTTCTTTGCTCCTTCTCCTACAGTTTGTGCATAAGTTTTTGTCTCTTAAACTTCTTCTGGCACAGTTCTTCTTCTCCATTTTCCTCTTCTGTTTTCTCTATGATGTCACTCCATGAAACTGCTGCTTCACTTTCTGGTTCACTTTG
The DNA here is from genome assembly GCF_019279795.1 of Protopterus annectens. Classification (NCBI taxonomy): domain Eukaryota; kingdom Metazoa; phylum Chordata; order Ceratodontiformes; family Protopteridae; genus Protopterus; species Protopterus annectens. The sequence goes on from NC_056732.1 coordinate 660,689,656, forward strand.
GTTTACCATTTCTTCCAAATAATCATCTTGCAACCCTCCTGACTTGAGGGTTGCAATTATGCATTTCTCAGAAGTAACTGTCTCTCCTTCAATCTCCTCTGAAGGTTTTCCTCTGAATCCATCTCTGTTACAGCTACAATCTCCTTTTCTTCCAATATCACTGTTTTTTGTGTACCCACAGCATCAGAAAAAAACTTCTGGTAGTGATTCTACCATTTCAACTACATTTTCATCAACCTTCACTTCATTTTCAGCCAACGCTGAATCAGTCATATTTTCTTCCTGTTCCTCCTAGCTGCCTCTGTGCCTGGACAGGAAACAGGAAGTCAGGATGTGTAACATACAAATCCTCCCCCTGACTGCCAAGAGTAGGGGAAGTTCTCCAGTGTTTTTCTCAAATTTCCCCTAGTAGTATAAATGCCACCTTGGATCTCCATAAAACAAAGCCAGTGGGACTAACCTGGTCAACAAAAGATAAATAAAATGTAATAGTTCCGTTAAAGTATATAAATATAGCCTAGATGTAGCTCTTCATACTGCTCAAGTGTACCTCATTACGAGGAACGTACCTCATTTTGAGTCTTAAAAAGTTCATGTTCCTTGAAGTTCCACATTCATAGGGTCTGGCACACATTCTGTGTTAGGAATTTTTTTAACTTATATCCATGGAAAATAGAACTAAAGCATATTAATTCATTAAAATATATTTTTATAAGTAAAACCAGCATATTTTAACCATCCTATGACCCTCCTAGTTGAAGTTGTCAGTAAGCCCTCAGTATGTATTCCACATTTTGCCCATTTGTTCATTATGGAAGCTGGTGTTCCTCATTTTGGGTATAGAAGGTTGAGAGCTATGTAGCTCTTACAAATGATTTTTAGTTTGTGGTAGAGTTTGTATTTTATGATGTTTGAGTGAAAGACAGAATACAACACTGGAATGCAGAAAATATGAGTGGCAGGAATTCTTCAGTGATTGTTTTTCTGTTCCCTTGGATTAAATGATGAGTGAATTTTAAAAGCATTTTTGAAAAACATCCCTTAAAAAAAGTAATTTATTTATATTTTTATTTTTTATCTTAATGAAGATGTGCTCATAGAGTCATATATATAGTAACTAAATATTTTTACCACATTGACTTTATTTTATTAATGTTTTATTGGTTGGTTCATATGTCATGTGATACAAGTTTGATGTATATACAATGCCCTTTGTTAAAATGGCACTCAGTTTGAAGCATTCTCGAGTTTGTAGAAATTAAAATGATAACCAAGTTTGTAACTGTTTTCAGCAATAAAGTTATGGTCTTTTATTTCCTTGCCATGTATCCATGGTCATCTCAATATTTTTTTTTTAATTTTTTTAATTCTGAATCTTTAATGCTGTTTAACATTTTAGAGGACTAGTCAAATTATTCTTGTCTAGTGTTTTAGACCACTATATTGATTCTTTTCATGTCAATAAAACCATTCAGAGCTATCTGGTTGATGGCACTGCTTCTTTTTTTTTTTCAACCAACCTTATGTTGTTCACATCCCTATTACCCAACTCCTCGTGAAGAGACAGAAAAAGTCAAACCCATTTTTTTTCTCTAGTCATAGTGATAGCATTACAGCCCGTTAATTGCTAAGTAGAGCAATAGCCCTATTAACCCATTGTTTCCCTCAGAGGTGAAAGTCAGATGAGCCCTACTCACCCCAGATTAATCACATCCCTGTGGCAGTTGAGCTACTATTGAATGATGTTAACTGGGAGAGGCTTCTGTTTGTTTCCACAGAAGAAAAGCTCTCCCAGACTCTGTGCAGTGTGGCATCAGCAGCATCAAATAACTATTTGCAATATATAGCACCATTGCTATGGAAGTCATTGGTGCAGTAGTTACAACATCCCCCTCCCACCCAGGAGATGTGAGATAGCAAAAGCCTCTCACCTGCATCCTCCCAGCAATGGTCCTTCCAGCACCTGACCCACTAATAAAACCATGGCCATCTAATCTGCAGTCAGGGGTTTTATCATCTGTGCCACATGGTTATGACAGTGCTGACCATATTCATATTTTTGCTGACACCATTCAAATTAATTTGAACATATTTGTCTTTCCTTTTACACCTTTTTGTCAAATGTCCTTTTTTTCTCAACTAATTCTTAAACATTTACTAAAAGCAGGACAATGAGAGTTTTCTCTTATTCCTGCGGCTGCACCTACTACGCAAGAATTTCTCGGATTCTAACTGCATAATGTCTTTTTTCCACATTGCTGCATTTTTTTTTTTTTCATTTTCACACAGATCTGTTATCAAATCAATCACATCTGTAATGCATACTCCTTTTATTTTTCATCTTTATACTTCTATCTGAATAGCAATTTACCTAACATGCATAATTTTCCTCAATTTATTTATTTTAACTTTGTACTAGTAATTTCTCTTGCTCTATATACTGTCATTTCTTTGTAAGATCAGGTCTGTTGCTTTTAAAGCTTGCCTCGTTTCCTCATTTTATATGCCACAAATTATTCTACCTTTATTAATTAATTGTGTGACAAAGCAAATTCAGTCTTAGGCTCTATAGTCAGAAAACATTGTTCCCTTGTAAAGAACTAATGGAAAATAATTGACAATTTTTTTCTAAGCTCACAGCAGTTTCTGAATTTCAAGCTAAAATATTGTCTTAAATAATTCTAGGCTTTATTACCAGCAACATGCAAACTTGCAGCACAGTGACCTTTTCAGGTTTTTCAGTGAATCCACTGATAGTGTGTAATAAGTAAAATTAATGTGTCCAGAGCTTCCAGTGTTCTACTGTTTCCTTGAAGTGACAGATGCCTATAGTCTCATCTGAAGCATTTTATCACTAAGAATTATGCTTCCAAACAAAGAAACTCATTAAACTAAATATGTATCCTCTGATCATATATTTTTCTGTTCTTATACCAAGCTGTATCTGTGTTTTTTCAGAGTAGTACTCAAACAGCACAAGGACACCGATGGACATTATTAATGTCCATGAGATTGTTAATCAAAGCGAACAGTATAGAAGACTGCCATATGAAATGCAACATCTTTAGCTGGTGGAATGACATTTTAAACTATAATAATACACAAAGAAAATAAGGCCAGTTTTGCTAAGAATGTAAAGCAGTGTTCCACCTGATGGGTTCAGACACTGAAATTGCATTAGTCACCCAAATATTCACTCTATGACATTCCAGATGTAGAAATGACAAGGTGTTTGTGAATCATATGTAGAGCATCCATGCAGCAGAAGGCATCCAGCTTCTTCATGGGAGTGAAATGCATACAGAGGTGATTTACTGTTCCATGATAGAAATGGTTCCAGCTGTTTACAATGCCATTTAGCAACTCAGTTAGCCACATGCTAAATGTCCATTACTTATCTGGCCATTTGTACATATATGGCAGGTGTCAACTGTCTACCAGATGTACGAATCATGTGCACATCCATGGTAGCAAACTGTGAAGATTGCGATGGAAGTTGATGCCATATTTTGCCTTTCTTGGTGATGTGCTTCTGTCTGATCAAGGTATGAAGGGGACAATATTAGCAGATATATGCAGTTGAAGGTGCCGAGCACTGTGGGCATACTGACAGCTCAGTGAAAAGCTTCTGATAGAGAATCAGTCTATAGATCTATCTGTGGGAATCTAATATAGTCATCTACGTGTTCCAGCATGATATCCTGGAAGGTATTTAATATCTAGGTGGCCACTTCCTGTTATATTCCCACAGTGTCACCAGCTGAATTAAGGTAGCCACCTCTGGTGAAAGTACACAATGTTGTGGGTACTTTGGTTGTTATTCAGCCAATGTATCACCTGTCCCGTCTACCCTATATTTGGCCCATTTCCTATTCAATCAACCCTGGAGTATAGCCCAGCACAGAATCTGTCACCTCCTGTGCACTATCTCTAAGACACTACATTGAACATTTTTATTCTTTGTCATTGCAGTACCACATCATGTAACACTATAGCAACATAATTGCATGTTAGCCTTTTTATGGCTTAAAGTATGGCCTTGTGTTACCTCTCCAGAGAAGATTCAGGAGTGCTTTATTTATCTAGTTATCCCTTTATTGTCCAAGCTTCTTCCTTGTAGATTGCTCTTTGAACTATGTGATATATATCCACCACATTGGCATGTTATGTCTAAGCCTTTGTTTACAGCTGATATATGTCCATTTTATGACATTTTCTGAGCTGCTTTCATCTTGTACTTGTTGTTTTAAGCAGTATAGGCTTTGTTATAACTGTTTTATGCATCTCATCCTGAATTTGTGAACTTTACCCAGTGATTCATTAAAAGCCTCTGTGTTATAAATAATTCTTGTATTTCAAACAGATAAGCATTTTTGCACAAGCATTTTTTTGCACAATTACACTGAGTATGCACAGAAAAAGTTACTTTATTTAAATTTAGCAGACATTAAAGACATCCCTAGAATCCCTACAATTTCCATCAGATTCAACTTTATGATACATTTTGAGTGATTATTGTGTTTTACTGACCTCAAATACTTTCTAAAATGTGGTAGAATATCTAGTAGCAATGTGTAAGCACCACAATAGCACTGAATAATTACACTTTTACTCAACAATATGCATTATCTGTGGTCAGAAACAAAGCACTTAGCTATGAATGTCATTTCTAACTAATTGTGTTCACTGTTAAAATCAGTTGTTTTGGTGCCTGTTTTTCTTTCATTCGTATTAACACAATGCTGATTCAGTAATTCAAAGAGGAACCAGAGCTTGTAACAAAATGTGTTAAGCTCAGCCTCTCCGATGAACAGTCTTCCACCAGACATATTATACATGATGAGTTATCACCATCTACAGGCCAGTGGGATATGCAATAACAGGAGTATAATTATTTAACCTGAATCTGATACTTAATTCTTACAGTCTGATCGGCTTAATCAGCATAGCATTTTAAATACAGTTCAACAGCTTTTAGTCAATGTTATAGCAATGTGTGGAATAATGTATAAGAATAACACAGAAGCAAATCGAAAGCCAACAGATTAATTCCACTGGGATTCAAATCTGTGAGTTAATGCTGCAGAAGCATTACATTATCTTGATCAGATTGCATTGCATTTAATCTCTTTTCTTAATCTAAATGGCTAATAAGAACTCCAGCTGTCCATCATTTGCATCTGCTTTGCTACAGAGCTGCTTTATTAAGAAGCATCTTAAGCAGAGAAAAACATTGTTCAAATGTTATAGTTACAAAAATCCATTTAATAAATAATTTTCTTTTCTAAAGAGTAAAAGTAAGTTCACAGAATGCTAGAATTCATAGATGAAGTGATTACATGCCTAGATTTGAAGCAATGCCTTCGACACAGCGATGTCAGTTTTATTTCTTCATCTTCTTGCAACAAATGCAGTGTATGCAATACAAAAATTAGTCATGGCATTTTGCTAGCCATAGGCATAATAGCACTTTACAATATGTATATGATATTTCTTATACTTTATAGACAAGGATTCAGAAAGCTTTGCCCATACATAAAACTCATTTTACATTGGCAAATTAAGTAGTGGTTTGTGATCATCTGATTTTCAAACCAGGCCACTTTGTCAAGCTAGGCTTGCATTTGGTTGAAGAGTAGAAGTGCAGAGACAGCTGAAAAAAAAGAAACACAGCACTATGAGCCTGATATGACTGGCTCAGCATTTATTTGCTGGATAAAACCTTATAAAACAAAATACAAAAGTGTCACTACACAATATTCTTTTACTTGTCTTTGCTTTTTTATACTTTTTTGTTAGGTTTTGCTTTTTGCCTTCCCAGTAGTGGAGCAACCCAGTTTTATTATTTTTTACTGAAACCTAACCTTACTTCCATGTTATCTTTTCTTATTGGCAGACAAAGGTACTGCAACATACCCACTACAGATGACAGCTCAGCTCAATATATTTATCCCAGAGCAACTAGGGTGCCATAAGCCAGGCAAAAAACTGGAAAAGCAGGGTATGACTGCAGAGCAGAGCTAACATATGATGATGTTAAAGGACATGGTGAAGTCAGGGATTAGAGCACAATAAGGAAAACTTTCAAGGAGCATATAAATATTGGTATAGACTTAGTAGCCATGGTAAAGCATGCCTTTTACATCATGCTGGAAATGACTCAGAAGAGAAACTAGCAAATTTTATTTATTATTTCTTTATTTTACATTTGGTTACCGGGAAAGTCCGACTGGACATGGGTCCTTTTTCAACAGAGGCCCAGGGAGAAAAGCTCCATAAATAACATTTAGACATACAATAATAGTCTTCAATTTGAATTCACGCAGTAGAGCACAATAATGTCTAGTAATATAATAGCAGCAAACAATTCTAGATATTAATTTCAAAGGAAGTAGCTGTTATATTTTAGCAGCTATCAGTAAGTAAAGCAAGGGTAAGGTACAGGTAGGTATAATTATACGAAATGCGAGGAGAGAAGGATGTGATGAAGATGTAAATGATAAGTACAGAAAACAGGAGACAGGAGGGGCCCTAGTATTAACCTGGGCTGTTACATGTCCTGACACTCAATAAAAACTGAGCTGCCAATCAAAGAGTGCTTAGAATTATAATTAATGTTTCGACACGTTTTAGTACAATGGGCAGGAAAATGATGTGGTAAAAGTGACAGAGGCATTACTGGACAAAGGATGGAAGGAGTTTATGTAGTTATAATCAAGGAAATAGCTTTTGAGATAGAAAGTAAATGTGTGATTATGGCGATCTCTGAGTTTTTAAAAAAAAAAAAAAATATATATATATATATATATATATATATATATATATATATATATATATATATGGATCCCCTTTAGATGCCCGAAATCTCACTTCACCGACAAAAAAATCTGTCGGACCGAAATCACCGACAACGCAGATGACCGACAAGGTGAGAACCCGACGGACTCGGTAAGTGTGCAATAGAGTGAGGGATTTAGTGTTAGGGAGCGGACAGGTAAGTGTGCAATAGTGAGGGACTGTAGTTTTAGGGGCGGGTTAAGTGAGTTAGGGTTAGGGTGCGGGTAGGGTAAGTGTGCGATGGTGGCAGAATATATGTTTAAGGGTGGGTTAAGTGAGTTAGGGTTAGGGTGCAGGTAGGGTGTGTGTGCGATAGTGGCGGACTGTGGGTTTAGGGGTGGGTTAAGTGAGTTAGGGTTAGGGTGCAGGTAGGGTAAGTGTGCGGTTGTGTCGGACCTTAGGGTTAGGGTTTGGGTTACGGTTAGTGCATGTATGGTTGTGTGTATTGTCGGTATTTTGTGTTGTCGGTCTTTTGGTGTCGGTGATTTGTGTTTCGGCATTGTGGCATTTCGGTAAACTGAAGGGGATCCATATATATATATATATATATATATATATATATATATATATATATACACACACACACACACACATTTGGGGGTGCAGAGGTTTTGCATGGGGAGCAAAAAAAGTTATAAGGAAAAGAGATATTTTTGAGATTCGCTCTTCTGTTATTTCGGTCATTTCTTTTTTTTTTTTGGTCACTCAGCATTTTGAGTGTCGACATTTCAATAGGGAGCCTAAGTAAAGAACTTAGAATGTTAAAATGGCTTTTATGAAGAAAGAAGTCAAAGGAAACATGACATTTCGGTGTACCCATTTTTGTGCCCTAGATGTAATATGTGGATCCAATCAAAACAAAGAATAACTTGAAAAAAATAAGGAATATGTTTAAGCCTACACTCTACAGGAAATGTTGAATTAGAGCAGCACAGTTCTTATTTATTGAGTAAGCATTTAATAAGGCATCAGTGTGATAACTTCATTCAGTGGGAGTATCTTTAAAACACAGAAAGCATACATGAACAAGATCAATTAAAAAAAAGTGAACACAGCAAAGATACATCCAAGATTAATGTATCACTATAAATTAAAGTATTCTTTCCTCAAGGGAACTTGAAAAGACTTCTGTTCTGGCTTTATTGTCTGAGTTCATAGGTGTCTGAAACTATAGATGCAAAATGGAAAGGCAAAAGTAAATACAGCAAACACCCAGCACCTCTGAGCAAAACTAAAGAAAGCAGTATTCCTCTGACTGTAAATTACTTATAGTTAAAACTCTGTATTTGTGTATATGGACACAAGCAGAGTGCTTGACTAAGCATAAGAAACACAAGGTTGTTATAACCAGCTGATGTCCATTAACATTGTTAGTTGGGACCTTCTCACTCTTTGTTTTAGTTTTTTAGTTGGGACCTTCTCACTCTTTGTTTTAGTTTGTTAGTTGGGACCTTCTCACTCTTTGTTTTAGTTTGTTAGTTGGGACCTTCTCACTCTTTGTTTTAGTTTGTTAGTTGGGACCTTCTCACTCTTTGTTTTAGTTTGTTAGTTGGGACCTTCTCACTCTTTGTTTTAGTTTGTTAGTTGGGACCTTCTCACTCTTTGTTTTAGTTTGTTAGTTGGGACCTTCTCACTTTTTGTTTTAGTTTGTTAGTTGGGACCTTCTCACTCTTTGTTTTAGTTTGTTAGTTGGGACCTTCTCACTCTTTGTTTTAGTTTGTTAGTTGGGACTGATCGTTTTTTCTGTGTGAACTTCTCACTCTTTGTTTTAGTTTGTTAGGATATTTTGCAGTTACCCTAATGGTAATGGACATCAGCTGGGTATAACAGCCCGGAGTTTCTTATATGTAGTCAAACACTCTGCTTGTGCTGTGCTGATGAGGTCATAACAAGGCCCAAATATGTATATCCACAGCTAGTGGCATTTGACTTTATTGGCCTGAAATTGTCCATTGAAATGACTTAAAAAGAAATGTCATGGGCATCCAGAATCGCCATATAGCTGAAACACCTGATGTTCATAAGGGTCATTTGCATATATCCCATGTGCCTCTGATACAAGAGTTTTGAGAGGTCACTCAGTGGAAGTTCTAGCTTAGCTGGAGTTTTCATTTAGTTTTTACTACTTGTTGGATGAAAACAAATCAATTCCATCACCAAACTTTCATGCTCTTTTTACATAATTAGAGTATACAGTGTTTCTCAGATATTAAGGCCAGCTTCTAAGGTGAGCAACCGGCTTGTCCCAGGGAGGCCTCAGATAGTCTGAATTTCTGTGCCTATAAACAGCAGTGACTTTTAGGTACTGTTTTAAGATAGGACTGTAATACTTTTAACTGGATAATTTAAACATAAAGAATGCATGTGACATTTGATTGGTGGTATAGCAGTCATATGCTAAGATAAAGCTTTATTTGATGTGTCTTTGCATTGGTGGTGGGTCTTGTTCTACAAAGTGAATAAGTAACGGCTAATTTCTCATCTATAATTTACACTACAACTTAAGGACAACACAACTTACTTTTTGGCTTTTGTCCACAGAGCATTTTGTGATGGCAGGAGCAGGAGACAGACAATATATTATTCTGTGACATTAGATAGTGTCTGGGAATATTTAATACAATATATCTTCATGCTCATGTGGATTTGCCGGTTTTATTAATTAATCCATTCAAATTTTCTTTATATGTTAATATCAAACCTTCATAACCATTGAAGTTTTCATCACAGTCAAAGTAAATCATATAACAAAATCCTATTAGGTTAATGTGTTGCAGTCTCTCCCAGTTTTTATTTTCAACCCCTATTTTTTCCAGAGGCCATGAACATTTTATATTAATGTATGTTGCCTTAACATTTTATATTAATGTAAGTCTCACCTTACCCATTTTTAGAAATATATTATGAGGCTATGCTGTGTAAATAAAATGATTCTTCCCACATGGTCCACAGTCTGCACTCACTCACAGTCTGAAGAGTCATTTGGTGTTTTTAAAACAGTCAAACCATACTTTCCCTTAATAAATTTAGGTCCAGGTCCTAGGCTATCTTGCAAAGTGGCACATTTACCTAATGCCATGCAGGTTCTATTTAACTTATATTCAATACATAAACAACTTCATGGAGCTCCTTTGAATATACATTTGACCCATATATTGTCTGCCATTATTTCCTATATATTGTATAACTGATATTATTTAGCTAGTTGCACTAAATATTGAACAGTACAGATCTAATTCATCTTTTTATACATTTCTTGAACAGGTAACCCACTAGACTCAAATGTCCTCTTTTTTAGTGATAACCCAGCTGTACTGTCTGGTTAAGTGACTTGCTCAGAGTCAGACAGTAAGCTCATGGAGGTAGAAGGAATCAAACCTTGTACCCTTAATTATAGACAGCAGTTTATAAACAGCTCAGAGACTAAAACCTCTGGGCTGACAAAAAAAAATGCCTTTTTGGGCATTTTCAATTGGATTGTATTGAGCATATTCTGTTAGGTTATAATTCTAACCTATTAAGTTTATCAGGCTAATCTGCATCTCAGTGTTACATGTGATGCTGTGTATCTGTCAATATCTTTGTTGCAATGCTACTACTCATTTGCTACCTTGCAACAACTATGAATTGAGTTAATGGCAGTGTCCATTTAAACTACAACCTAGCGTTCATAGTTATCATGGGTTCTGTGCTTGTTATATGCTTGTGGGTAATCTTTTTCTGAGCCTAAACTTGGACGTGGATTTAGAGAATGTACTTGGGCTACTAGCTGCTACTATTTGATAGTGTGGGAGTAAATGAGGTTTGGGAAAAAACAATTTGTCCAGGACCCTCTTTAGTGAATGAGAGGGGGGGGGATTTTAGAAGGGAAGGAGGGGAGTTATGATATGGATAAGTCAGGTAACAGGGATTAGGCTTTCGGACAATAAGGGATTAAGTGGTTTGAGGTTTAAGGGAAGTGGGGTAGATTAGGGAAGGACTTAGCTTAGTTGATATATTTGGGAACAGAGGAAGTGGTGTCACATTTAACCATGAGTTGGTGAGTTGATGAAGCTAACCCATGTCCAGATGACCTTGTAGGTACTTCAGTGACAGGTAGGCCTTGAGTGTGTGTGCTGCAAAGGAGGTCTTCAGGATGGATTATGTGTGTGCATTTTTATTTTAAGGATGCTGCAGCTGGGGGGGGGGCTATTAAAAGTTTGTGGGGGGTGGAGAGAGAAAGCAAGAAGGAATGGGGATGGCTGTGTGAATGGAGTGGAGGGTTGAGTGAGCGAGGGCCACATGATGTTTGAGTGAGGATAACACGGTTGTGGGTGTTGGGAGTGAATGGTGCAAGCTGCTAGTAGGAATATGCTGGTTTGTGCCTGGCTTACCTCGGTTTGCGGAGGTTGCAGTGGTTTTCTTCATTCCCTGGTGGCATCATGGTACATTGTTGGTCTGGTGGGGGTCCACATTGCCTTGCTGTTAGAGGATTCTGGGTTGGTCATTGGTGGTTGTAGTGGTGTTCCTGCTTGCTTCCCTGATGTTGCCTGGTGGCCTTATGGCGTTTTGTTTGCCTGATGGGGGAGGATCAGTTCTGGAGGTCGTGGGGTTGGAATTTCTTGTGGTTGTGGGAACATTGGTGCCCTGGGTGGGTCAGTTGCGGTCGCTGGTCTGGTAGTTCAGTTTTCCCTGTCTAAAGAGCAGCTGATCACATGGATGAAGCTTTCATGCATGCAGAGTGAGGCCAGCAGCCATTAGTGCAGAGTGACAGGAGAGCTCATCAGTTAGCTAGTGAGCTCTGGAGAAGAACAGCTCGGTCAGAGCTGTGCAATGGTCATGCATAGGTCCCTTACTAATAGAAGCTGTTCAAGGCTTTGGGACCTGTTTAAAAAAAATTATATATATCAAAAGTCAGTACTAAAGAAGCAACGTCCTTGCTTTATACATGGTGCAGAAAGGGGATGCCCTATTGGATAAAAAATATATATATATATATATATATATATATATATATATATATATATATATATATATATATAAATATATATATATAGAATGTATAACGCGGGAGAGAGTGCTTTGTGAAATAAAATAGAATGGAGTGAGGAAGACCATCACGGCACCTTCAGGGATGGGGGGGTGAGAGGGCTCCGTGGGCAGTGAAATACAGCTCAGTTGGCTTAGTGGTGTATGCTTTGACTGCAGTCTACATGGTCTTGCTAGAGCTCTTTAGAAATATATATATATATATATATATATATATATATATATATATATATATATATATATATATATTAAAAAAAATAAAAATTGTTATTAGATGAGAATGGTACAGTGGTTAGGCCTGCAACTTGTTGGTTTGCTGGTAGGTTGCTTTGACTGTAGTGTGCAAGGTTTGATATTGTGGGAGCATGTGATTATGGCCCTAAGCCATAATGTAGGGTAAGGCTTACAGTTCTGGTGCTGCTGAGTGGTTAGGAAGAAGAGAATGGTATACATTGTTCTTGCTGTTGTTTATTAATATGCTTTTTTTTTTCTGCAGATGGCTAACTTACATGAACTGCGACAGCATTGGGAGGCCATAGTGGCTCAGGCTGAAGAACTTTTCAAGAGGTGTTGATGACAGAGGCTGTTGCAGAGCAGGAGCAGGAACCTCGTCAGAAAAGGTGGCATTCCATGTCAAGAGCTAAGGCTCAGGGGAAGAGGCAGTGAACAGAAAAGGAGGTAGTTATAGCTGGCCCATCAGTTCCAGGCGGGACTCCAGATGGAGGTTCAGGTAATGATGCTGCATCAACAGTTTTGGCAGGTAAGGTTGACAATGAGGATGTGGGGTTAAACAGGGAGGAGAGGGAGCCTAGTAGTAGGGAATTTGGTAGAAAATGGAATACAGTGGAGTGTGCTGCGGTGGAGGTCACAGGGATTTCTGGGACCATTGAGAGAGAAATAATTGGGGGGGGTAGTGCAGGGTCAGGAGATAGTATGGGATTGGGTTCTGAGCTAGGTTCTGAATTTGGCCTTCACCAGGTGATTGGTTAACCACACAAGCCTTGAGTCAGGGGTTGGGGCAGTCTTTTTGACACTGCATAGTCCAACTTCAGTAAAGGAAAAAAATTGGAAATGGGAATATGTGGATGTATTTAAGTTAATTGATGTGGAAGGGGTGCAGTGACTAGTAGAGGCAAAGTCGGCCAATAGTAAGGATTTGTTGGCAGCCTTGGCAGCTTTGGGTAGGAAAAGAGTAGGTAAAATTCGACCTAGGACTTGGGATAATTGAGCAGTTGGCTTTGTTTACTACATGGTGGTGCAACTTGAAAAGGATGAATCTTTAGCTTTGCCCCTTTTGAGTTATTTTCTCACAATTTGGGAGGTGCAAAAGTTACGGCCAGGGAGTGCTTGGTTATGGTATGACCAGAGGTTCCAGAAGCGGAAAGCAGTGGATCTTTCCCTTCAATGGGAGGTGCATCATCCTGACATCTGGGTGGCTACAATGATGGGTAGTTATGGGGGGATTAATAGGGGGAAAGGGGGAAAAGGGGTTGGTGTGTGTTGGACAGTTAATAATGAGAGTTTTTCATGGGTAGGGTGCAAGTTTTTGCACTCTTGTTTAAGGTGTTGGGGGAATCATCCGGCCATTCAATGTGGGGTGCTATGACATTGATGCTATGAATGCAAACTTCACATCAGGGGAGGGCAGCTTTCCCTCCATTCAGGCGTTTTGGGCAGTTAGGGATAGAGGTCATTTTCATGGATTATGGAGAGGTGGATTTTTTAGGGGAAATAGGAGAATGGTTGCCTTCCACCATTAATGTGGAGGTTTTATGATGCATGATCTAAGGTTTTCCCAACCTTGTGCTTAAGGATGAGATATTAGATGGGTTTCAGCAAGGGTTGCCTATTAAATCTAGGGTGGTTGGAGATGTGGTGGTTTGTAAGAATCTGAACTCAGTGTGGGACAAGAAGGACACATTGGGGGAAATGGTGGAGAAGGAGTGTCAGGCTGGTCAGTTACTGGGTCTGTTTGCTAGTCCGTCTTTTGTTAGTTTTAAGGTTTCACCATTGGGGTTACTACCAAAGAAATGGGCTGGTGAGTTCAGGTCGATTCAACATTTGTCGTATCCTGAGGGGGGCTCTGTTAATGATTTCATTGCTGGTGAAGATGCCAGGGTTAGTTATGCATCCTTAGATGATGCTGTCAGGGTGTTTAGGGATTTTAAGGAGCCATGGTTAGTAAAGGTGGACACTGAGTCTGCCTTTCATTACTGCCAATCAGACAGGAGACTTGGCCATTACTGGGTATGGTTGTGGGTGACAAATATTATTTTGACAAAGCTATGCCAATGGACTGTTCAGTTGCATGTGCAACATTTGAGAAATTTAGTATGGTACTGCAGTGGGTGTGGCTGCAGAGGGTGGGTAGTCAGAAGGTGGTACATTACTTGGACGATTTCTTGCTAGTTGTGGAAAAATGAGTAGGTGCGCAGGAAGGGTTGCGGGAATTTATGAGCATGCGTGAGGACCTAGGGGTATCTTTGGCTCAACATAAGCTGGAAAGTCTGGCAAGAGTGTTACAAATTTTGGGATTAATGGTGGATGCAGAACAGGGTTAGTTTGGCTTGCCTATGGATAAGATAGACAGACTGAAGGCTACAATAAGGTCAGTTGTGGCTAAGAATAAGGTACAGATCTGGACAGTTATGGAGCTGTTAGGGTTTTTGAATTTTGCATGTCAGGCGGTACACCCAGGGCATACTTTTTATAGGTCAGTGGCATTTTTGTTAAAAGGGGCCAAAGTAAACACCAATGAGTTGCGGTGAACAAGTTGGTTTGAGAGGATTTGCTGCTGTGGTTGTATTTTTTGGATCAGTTCAATGGGATTTCTTTTTGGCAGACAGACTGGGTGGGGCAAGAGGAACTTCAGTTATTCATGGATGCAGCAGGGGGAATTGGCATGGGGGTTTGTTTTTGGGAACAGTGGTTTGCAGTTAAATGGCCGCTGCATTGGAAGGAAGAATTGAGAAGAGATGTTGTATTTTTAGAGTTGATGCCAATTTGGGCAGCTTCGGTAGTTTGTAAAGATCGCTTACAGGGGAAGCGGATTTTTTTCCATTCAGATAACATGGCAGTGGTGCAGCTCTTGCAGAAGAAGACAGCTAGGTCAGAATTGTTATTGTTGATTCTACATAAGTTGGTTTTACAGATTTTGATAAAAATTTTTCATTTACAGGGGTGCATGTCACTGGGGTGAGGAACGACATTGCTGATAGCTTGTCCCAATTTCAGTTTTCCAGGTTTTGGCTGTTGGCTCCAAGGACAGAGGAAGTACTGGTACTCTTGCCAGAGGAGGTGTGGAACCTTGGGTCGAGGTAACCAGGAGGTTGGTGCATCACTCTTGGGCTTTGTCTACCTACAAGGAAGGCTTATGGTAGAGCCCTTTGTGAATTTGATCAGTTTGTTTTACAATTGCCAGAAGATGAAGGGGTGTGGTCTGAGGAGTTACTGCTTCATTATTTATCTCAAGCTTGGGGTTTAGGTATAGTCTTACAAATGGTTAGGGTGGAATTGGCTGCAATTAGCATATTCATGCGGGTATCTGGGTTACATGACTTTACAAAGTTACGGACAGTAGGGTGTATGTTGAAAGGATAGAGGAAAGTGGCTGGGGAATGCAGTGATATGAGATGGCCATTGATGAGGGTGTTGTCGAAGGTTTTGTTGAAAGGTTTGATGCTATTGGAAGGTAACTCCTCGGATTACATTATGTGAGTGACGTGTATGGTTAGATTTCGGTGCATTTTGAATGTCTGAGTTGTTAGGATCATTACTTTGGAGGGATGTAATGATAGGATCTGGGTCGGTTATTACTGGGTTGCAAAAGACTAAGACAGATCAATTGGGTAAAGGTTAAGTGGTTGTGCTCAATGCAGATAGGAATGTTGGGCTTAGCCCAATAAGGAGGGCCATGGAATTAAGATGGATTCAGGTGGGGGGGGTTGTATGATTTGGTTTTCCGTTTCGCTGATGGGAAGGGAGTGACAAGTGGTTGGTTCATACATCTCATTAGGAGGGTTTTTCATTGTATGGGTTTTCAAGTGGAGAGGTTTGCATCTCATTCATTTTGCGTTGGTAGGGCTTCAGATTTGGCTAGGGATGGAAGTTCTATTGAGGTTATTAAAAGGGTGGGGAGGTGGTCTTTTAATGCATTTCTAGTCATATATTAGATAAAGTTTTGCTTTTAATATGTTAATTTTCTCGTCTTTTCTTTTAGGAAAGCAGATTGTCATCATGGGTCATTCTTATATCCACTGGGCAGAGAAACAGGCACCAGTTAGGGTGGATGGTAAAAACTTGGGTTTGTCTCATTTAGGTTGGACAGTGACTTGGCATGGGGTTAGAGGGCTTTTGATAGATTTATGCACAAGCTGAGCAGGTCCAGTTGAGAGTAGGGTATCCCCGAATATTAGTGGTTCATTTGGGAGGTAATGATCTGGGATCCTTTCAAAGACGCAGTTGGTAGATATCATTTTACAGGATTTGTTGAAGTTACAGATGTTGTGCCCTGGTATGTGTATAGAGTGGTCAGAGTTAGTTCCACATTTGATTTGGAGGAATGTGTTTAGTTAGGCTATTGACCGGGTTAGAAGGTTTGTTAATCAGAGGATGGCTAAGCAACTAGGGGGTTTAGGTATGTATACCATTGAATATTTTGGGATTTTTCAGATGGTGATGTAGTTTGGTTTCGATCTGATGAGGTGCATTTGAGTGATGTGGGTTTGGATTTGTTTAACATTCACTTGAAGATGTTTCTAGAAGGTATTGTGGAGGCTATGGGATAAGAGGGGGAACAACCTAGGTGCAGGCTGGTGGGCAGAGAAGAGGATAGGATTGTCCTCTTCTGTTCCACCTCTACGTGAAGGTGGTTATGGCTTTTAGTTGGGGATCAAGTGAGTTGCTGGACGCTGCTTGACAATAACTGAACTTAATTGGATGACAGTTGATTTGAAAGGGTGAGCAGGTACGCTGCCCGTTTAAGGTTTGTTTGGGTGAGTAGGTACACTGCCATGATGGATGATTGAACAGAGGGAGTGGGTACACTGCCCTGATGTATGACTCAGCCAGGGTGAGTAAGTACGCTGCCCTGAGATTGTCTGAGAATTGTAAAGTTTACTGTTATTTGTTTCTATGTTAACAAATTTAATGGTTATGTAATATAAAGTCATCAAATATCTTTTAGTGCTAGTGTGAGTTATTTATAGGGGGGAGGTACAAATAATATGCGGTTGTCATCTTCAATGCTTTGCTTATTTCTAGAGTATGTTTTGGCATCTCATCTTCTGAAGATCAATCATCAATCATGGTTGCTATGGAGAGACCTGTGTAGCAAAGATTTGGAAGGTTTTATTTATTGACTTGACCTTCTTCATTGCTTTCACTCAGTATGCATCATTTAGAGCATAGTCTGTCAAAATTAACATTTTTTTGCAGGATACTTGTGCAGCAAAATGTTCGCAGCTGATTTTCATACTGACTTTTACTGTGGTGGTCAAAGAAGCAGGATTCTGAATGGATATAACATTTGAATGGACTGGTTTATGTTTTTATACTTCACGTTATCATATTTAGCTTTCGTTTAATTAATTTACTTTTAAAAATATGTGTTAAATGCATTAATTTTAATTAACTTCTGATAGCATTGTCTGAACTATTCTAAGTCTAATGCTTTGCTTGAAATAGCTCTATTTTGAAATTGATCAATTGTTTTGCTTTTCTAAATATTTGTTTTCAAAACTGTATTAGGGTCCATATTCTAAAGCCATTTTTTGTGCTTGTTTTCCATTTCTTGGAACTGTTGTGTTTGAGTCCAGTAAACTTCTTGGCACTGTCTAAACATGTACATTTCTTTTTAAGTACTTTAATTTTGTTCGTTTTTAGACTCTTTTTATAATATTTCTAAATAGTTTACTTAGTGCTGTTTTATTTATATATGTCTTTCACTGTAAAATTATTTTGCTGCAACAGTGACAAAGCCACATTGTTCATAAGGGAAGGGATTGATGAGCAGAGTCTTTAATATAAGAGAAAGCATCCATGTGTCTTGAAAGAGGATTTGTGCATGTGGTGATGAAAACAAAAGAATTCTGGGAAATGTTTATGAATGGAGATAAAGTGTTACACAAAGTATATAAATTAAGAACTAGGACGTTGGATAACACAAGGGGACCCAGTATCTCCTCATCTGCCTTTGCTTGTCATGATAACTTTGACGGTGAGACGTAAGTATTGGCTAGAGAATGAGGCATCAGGAGAAAACAAATGCATATTCTCCAATTTCTTTGCAGATGAGTGTGCAGTGTTACTTGAAGATGCAGGTATGTTGTTAACGGAGATCTCAGAAGAGTTCTGACTCTTTAGTTAGAAAGCAGAGCAAGAATAATACTGTGAAACTTCAGTCATTATTTAATTCAGTATGATAGAAGAAGCAGAGTGAAAACAGTGAGAGCTACCAGTCCGGCAGGGAAAGAAAGGGAAAGTTAACCAAATGCTCCGTGAGCTAGATTAATAGCACCACTCCTGAGTGGAGAAGTTCTTAAACAAAAAGAGATAGAGCTGCAATTCAACTATGTACAAATACAGTGACAAAGAAAGGGTCTGCTATATGAAAGCATGTATATCAGTCCTGAATTGTTTGAGTATGTATGGCCAGTATTTCCTCAAAAAGGAGACTGTTTCCAATAAATCTGGGAGTGTGTAATCTATGCTGTTTCAGCTGAATATGCTTTAACTGGGGTGGAGAAATGGAGTTCAAGAAACTGGCCTTGGATAAAAATACACTGAAAAGAAAACCTTCAATAAGGGAAACATCCCCATACATACACTGTGCTGAGGCACAGGATTTTGAGCCATCTCAGACAGGTGGAATGAGGCAAATAAAACACACACACACACACACACACACACACACACACACACACATGCACACTAACATATACCCAACACACACACACACACACACACCCACACACACCCCCCCCCACACACACACACACATGAACACTAACATATACCCATCTCACACACACACACACACACACACACACACACACACACACACACACACATGCTAAGATATATATACACACATACACATGCACACTAAAATATACCCACAGACACAGTAATGCACACACATATATGCATGCACACACACACACACACACACACACACACACACACACACACACACATGCATAGACACACATGTACACTAAGATATACCCACAAACACAGTAATGTACACACACACACACACACACACACACACACACACACACACACACACACACACAGAAGCTGTGCTTCTGTTACTTCTGTGTGTATCTCTCTGTTGAGTAACCTGAAAGTAGAATTCAGTTGCTATAGAGGTTGTTGTGTTTGTCTAAAGAAACTGCTGTTAGTATGCCTATTGGGAAAGATGAACAATGTCTAGTCTTATTAATGCTGCCAGGGCCTCATCAAGGAGCTCCTTTTCCATTTAAGTTCAAGTGGTAGTCTCCCTGCAATGACAAGGAAGAGCATAGATATTCATTTAAGGAACTAAGGGCCACATTTGGATTATTCTCCTGAATGTAAAAATTACAGCAAAATAATATACTGACAATACTGAAGACAACTGTAAACCTACTGTGAAGAAATGAAACAAGTAAGGATCTATTTGGTTTTCAGTTGTTTACTAAACTGAAGCATTTTCCTTTTCTGTTTTGTAAAACTCTTTTTAAGTATGAGTTAAATAAAATTAACTGTTCTGTTTAAAAGTTTATAGCATTCTGTATTGATTGCTTTATGTTGGATGTAGGAAAACTAAGTCTATTAGTATTAAATTTGTCACATGTGATGGAGATGATGAGGACACAATGCTCCCTTTAACTTAGTGAGTTGTGATAATACTGCTGTGGAGCAATATGGAGAAACCTAGGACTGCTTATTCAGAGCAATATTCAGTGTACTACTGCACACCAAGAGATTTACCATGCACAGCAAGACACTTCTGGTGCTTTCAGTGTACTACTGCACACCAAGAGATTTACAATGCATAGCAAGACACTTCCAGTGCTTTCAGTCTACTACTGCACACCAAGAGATTTACCATGCACAGCAAGACATGTCCAGTGCTTTCCGTGTACTACTGCACAACAAGAGATTGATCATGCACAACAAGACATTTCCAGTGCTGTCAGTGTACTACTGCACAACAAGAGATTTAACATGCACAGCAAGACATTTCCAGTGCTTTCTGTGTACTACTGCACAACAAAAGATTGACCATGCACAACAAGACATTTCCAGTGCTGTCAGTGTACTACTGCACAAGAAGAGATTTACCACATGCAGCAAGACATTTCCAGTGCTTTCAGTGTACTGCTACACAACAAGAGATTTACCATGCACAAGATATTTCCAGTGCTTTCAGTGTACTACTGCACAAGAAGGGATTTACCACACACAAGACATTTCCAGTGCTTTCAGTGTACTACTGCACAAGAGATTTACCATGCACAGTAAGACATTTCCAGTGCTTTCAGTGTACTACTGCACACCAAGAGATTTACCATGCACAGCAAGACATTTCCAGTGTTTTCAGTGTACTACTGCACAACAAGAGATTTACCATGCACAACAAGACATTTCCAGTGCTATCAGTGTACTACTGCACAACAAGAGATTTATCATGCACAACAAGACATTTCCAGTGCTATCAGTGTACTACTGCACAACAAGAGATTTACCATGCACAAGACATTTCCAGTGCTATCAGTGTACTACTACACAACAAGAGATTTACCATGCACAGCAAGACATTTCCAGTGCTTTTAGTGTACTACTGCACATCAAGAGATTTACCATGCACAGCAAGACATTTCCAGTGTTTTCAGTGTACTACTGCACAACAAGAGATTTACCATGCACAACAAGACATTTCCAGTGCTATCAGTGTACTACTGCACAACAAGAGATTTACCATGCACAACAAGACATTTCCAGTGCTATCAGTGTACTACTGCACAACAAGAGATTTACCATGCACAGCAAGACATTTCCAGTGCTTTTAGTGTACTACTGCACAAGAGATTTGCCATGCACAACAAGACATTTCCAGTGCTCAACAGCAAATGAACTGAACTTTTCAATCTCCGTTTAGCTGGCATGTGAAATATCTCAGTGCCCTACTGGTAGCCAGGTTGGAAAATCTGGAGATTTAAAAAAAGGAATGATGAATCCCAATAAACTACACAAGAAGAAACCTGTACCCATAGCTGAAGGCTGAGAAATCAATCTTGGAAGGCTAAAACCAAGATCACAGGCAATAATGGACAACCATCTCCTCCAAAAGGTGACCCCTACTGACAACACTGAGGCCTATGTTTTGACCATCAAATAGACGGCTAAGAGGGCATTTTGACCAAATGCTGTGTGAGCACAACATATAGCAACATTCTAAAGTGGAAAAGCTGAGAAAACCTACTTTAAACTGCAAACTTAATGGAAAACATAAATACTTGCATGTTTGGACCTTTTCTCCCCAGGCCTCCACTAAAAACGGGCACCTACCCAGTCACACTTTCCTGGTAATCAAATATCAATAAATAAGTAAATAAAATTAAGGGTCATTCCTGCAGTCCCTGTACAAAGATTCCATGCATGAACTTGTACCTCTGGCAAGCATGCACAATCTCAAATGTACGATTTGATTTACCTGGAAAGGAAGTGCTTAAAGCTTACAGGAATTCAGATCTCATCATTAATGAGGAATTTTTGGGGAAAAAAAAATACCATTCCCTTTCATCACTGGGAAAGCTAGACTAATCTAACCTTGGCATAACAGGTGGCCAATCTGGTTGAATAATGTGTGATAGCAGGTGAATTTTCATAGATTACAGGAGCCTGAACAAGCCAGTGGAATGCCAAAACAAATATTAACACTGAAGAGATTGTTTTAAGTGGTAAATGAGAAGAAAAAATATATTTGCCTTTTTAGAACCAGAGAAACAATGCCAATCCACATATAACTGAGGATGAAGACTAAAAAAATAATTTAGAAAAATGTAAATGTTTTAAGTGTTTTGAGTTGGAGCATACAGCTAAAAAATGTGTAATAAGCCTATGGACTGTAATGCACTCAGCTATGGGCAGATGTACTCATTGGGTGCAGATGATGCCAGGTCAGCTACTTTTAGTAGTGCCCAAGTACAAACGTAAAATATATGACACATGAGCGGATAGGAAATAAATAAAATCACTGCCTTTTTCTGGTAGTATTGTAACCTTAATATGTAAATTGTAAGTGAAGTAGAGTAAAGAAAACTTATTTAACAAATGGGGTGCATGTATGAGTGCATGGGGGTAGTTGTGTTACATGCTTTTATCTTCTTCTGGCTTTTCCCGGTTATGAGTCACCGCAGCAGATCATCTGTCTGCTCATGATTGGCAGTGGAGTTTTATGGTGTTGAGTTGCCAGCCCAGTGCCCAACCTTCCACAGAAGGCACACACATGCACATACGCACACCTAGGGCCAATTTAGAGTGCCCAATCCACCTACTTCATGTTTTTGGGAGGAAACAGGAGCACCTGGAGGAAACCCACACAACCACGGGGAGGACATGCAGACTCTGCACAGAAGGAACTCCAGCCAAGATTTGAACTGGAGAACCTCTTGCTGTGAGGTGGCAATGCTAACCGCTGCACCAGCATGGCTGCCCTGTGTTACATACTTTTATACGAACACTAAATACCTGGACATTTCCATGAAGCCATTCCGGGAAAGGATTTCCTCTGGTTCCTTGATCTGTGGATATCCATTATGAGTGTGTCATAACAGTCCAAAGAGTGTGGTGAGAATGGTGAGAAAAGTCTGCCTTTATTTAAAATAGTCTTGGTGGATAGCAAGACTAACATAGAGAAAATTCCCTGCTTGCACTAGTCGAGAATGATTGAAACCAAAATTAATTTGGCCTGGAAATTTCAACAAAGACCTGATAGACTTAAGCATTAGTTATATAACTTTTAAGAAAGAAAATGAATCCACATTAAGAGAAGCCAGAAATAAGATGCAAGTTATAAACGAGATTGTCATATTGTCACATCAGTGTCTTGCCTTTCCCAGTTTTGAAGAAACATCTCATGTATTGGGCTGAAAGGAAAGTAGAAGAGGAAGTAAAACAATTCTCAGCTCTTCAAGACTTTCAAAGAGAATGTTAAAACTGGGTCATAGTAATATATTAAGAGGCCAGCAAAGGGTGGCAAATATGAGATAGCAATCTTATGATGGTTTTATTGGTCTAATTTTTTTCTGCCATATGAAGGTTTACTATTGCTCTGTTTAAATACTTCTACAGTCCCATTGTATGGGATGGGATTGGGTCTGGTATAATAGTTAAGTTGTTTACCTTGTAGTCAAAAGGTACAGGGTTTGATTCTCACATTTGAAATGGAAATTTTCTAGGCTTGAAATAGTCCACAAGGGCTGCTGGCATAATACTTGCCTTTAAGCCTATGAACTTCAATAGTTAATGTTACCTTTGAAAGGAATGCCATGAACAACATATTGCTTACAAAACCCTTCGAAATAAAGTAAAAAAGCTTATAATCTCTGACAGACAAAAATACTTCTTCACACTCCAAAACAACAATAAAACTAACCCACAAAAATTCTGGAAGGGAATCTCTACCCTCCTAAACCCCAGCAAACCACACACCCCAACCCCAGACCCAAATATCCCAGACCTAGATCTAGCTACACAGTTCAACTCCTTTTTCATCGACTCTATTAGCAAACTCACATCCTCCTTCACACACCCCTCCTCATTACCTAATACACCCCCAATCTCTCCCGCAAACAACCCTCCCATCATCACCACTTCCTCCTCACTCTCATCTTCTCACCATCTATTTTCCACCTCTTCCTCTACTCTAACTCCCTCTTCACCCATATCTTCCTCATGTTCTCTCTCTCCCAACTCTTCTCTATTCTCATTTAAACCTATTCCCACTTCCACCATAAAGAAACTCCTTCAGAAACTGAAGCCTTGTACCAATGCTCCTGACAACATTCCCTCTTACTTCCTAAGTATAGCCGCAGACGCAATTGCCTATCCCATCAGCATTCTAATCAACCGCTCCATCCATGAATGCACAGTGCCCCTACTATGGAAGCAAGCCTTCATCATCCCCCTCCACAAAGGAGGCAACAATTGCAACGTCAACAACTTCCGTCCTATTGCTATCCTGTCCCCCATATCTAAACTTCTGGAAAAGTGTATCCAGCTTCAACTCCTACCACATCTCTTAGATAACAACCTTTTAACCCCTACACAACACGGATTCAGGCCAAATCATAGCACTATGACAGCCCTCCTGTCCTTTCTTGAGACTGTTAATACAGCACGCGATTCCGGTCACATTGTTTCCACCTTACTACTAGACCTCTCCAAGGCCTTCGACACTATTTCACACAGCCTGCTCCTATCCAAACTGTCAGAACTTAACCTCTCTCCCTCCTCCATAAATTGGTTCTCCAGTTATTTATCAAACAGATACCAAGCTGTAATATGGAAGTAAAGCCACTTCCTCCTTCCTTAGTACCCCCACTGGAGTTCCCCAAGGATCTATTCTTGGTCCCCTCCTCTTTAATATATTTATAAATGACTTCCACAAATCCATTCCATTTGCAAACATCATCCAATATGCAGACGATTCTACCATTATCTGCTCTGCCACCTCCCCCTCTCTGCTCCAAAAACTTACTCAAGAAGCTTTCTCAATTACTGAGCATTGGATGAAAATAAATCACTTAGCACTCAATGCCTCCAAAACAAAACTAATGGTATTTACCCCCTCCAAATCTACTTCTTTCAATATAAACTCTTTCTCAATTACCAGCCAAAACAACTCACCCTTGGAACTGGTATATGAAATTAAGCTACTAGGTGTTCAAATTGACAATCAGCTTAAATTCAACTCCCATCTACAACTAAATATTAAGAAAACTCATCAAAAACTAGGTATGCTCTACCGGCAGAATCAGTATCTTACTAGCTCATCCAAAATCACTCTCGCTTCCTCCTTTCTCATCCCCTCTCTTCTCTATGGGGCTCCACTACTGATTAATCTTCAGACCTCTCTAAAAAGCCAGCTTTCCTCCTGCTATAACAAAATTGCCAAATTCGCTAACAGCCATAGGTCCTCCACCCACCACTGTTCCTCCCTCCAAAAACTAAATTGGCTCGAACTACCTAATCATCTTATCTATATACAACTGACTTTAGCTCATAAGCTCATTCTCAACCCCACTCTTTGTCCCTCCCTGTCTTCTGTGTTCAAAATGCACCTACCAAATAGTGTCTTAAGGTCCAACAATCAAAACCTACTCAAAGTTCATAAACCATCTTATCCCCCAGGTAAACACTTATTATCCTCTAACCTTTCCCGTCTCTGGAACTCACTCCCACCATCCATTCATACCACCTCTAATCACTACATATTCAAAAAATCTCTCCATTCACATCTCAGGTCCCAGTGGGATTGTTCTTGCTCCCACCCCTCATAAATATATGGCATCTTACCTCCTTTATGCTTTGATACTCAACTTTACCTAACAAAGCTTGTGTTCCTTCAGAATAACTACTCTGTAATGTAATGTTATGTTCCTTCTCAATTACAACTCCGTTATGTAAATCACATTACTGTCTCAGCTCACTTACTTCACATTAATCTTCATTTATTGTATTGTTTGAATGCTTCTTGAATTTTGGGCTAAATGTTTTATCTACTATTGTATAATTATCATTATATTTAGCAATCTTGTATGTACCTAATTTTGTCTGTGCTGGAGCTTTTCTCCCCAGGACTCCATTGAAAATGGGTTCTTTTGGCCCAATGGACTATCCTGGTAAACCAACTGCAAATAAATAAAATAAATAAATAAATTTTAGAAGTCCCTTAATTAAGGCTTCTTGGAAACATCAATATATTTTAGTAGTATTAGATTATCCCAGCCATATCATGAGCTGATCTGTTGCATAGACCATCTACAAAAACATTCCAAAAGAGATTATTCTTGTGTTTAACAGAAAGGGGATCCCTAAGAAATTCTACTCAACCAAGGGGCTCCTTTCTATCTCAGTCATGATGTAGCTTTGTCAGTTATGACAAATGAAACAGCTTAGAACTTCTTGAATTATCTCCAAAAAATAGGTTGGTGAATTATTTTCCTAAAACCTTAAGTTCATGTTACTGTGAGTGGCTGAAAAGGATAAGGAAAGGCTAAGGTACTTTGTTACCTTGTCTGGTGTATGCCATCAGGGTGGTACCCATATTTTTCACCAGTTTCACCATATTTGAGTTACTTTTGGGAAAATGCTCAAATAGTTTATTGATCTTAGCATAAGAAACATAAGAAGAGAAGGACGCTCTTAGTGAAGTGTGAAATATGACTGAAATGTT
The DNA here is from genome assembly GCF_019279795.1 of Protopterus annectens. Lineage (NCBI taxonomy): Eukaryota > Metazoa > Chordata > Ceratodontiformes > Protopteridae > Protopterus > Protopterus annectens. The sequence continues at coordinate 660,715,970 of NC_056732.1, forward strand.
GGAAAGAATAGCCTGTAGTGAATCAACATATTATACATGCTCAGAATGTTCAGAAATATAGCTACAACAGGAATGATGGTGACAATGTATTAGTCCTTATTTCCACCGTATACAACATTTTTTTGACACTGGAAATAACTATATGGGCATGGTCTGATGAAGCCAATTTTGGAGAAGGTGGAAATTATAAAAATAAAAGAAGGACGAAGCAACGCTCAGAAAGAAGCAAGTAAGAACTTGTTTAAGGCTAGCTAGTTATTACATAAGATTCATGGGTCTATATTAAATCATCAAATGATTCATGGTTCTATATTAAATCAACAAATGATTGGATCATCAAACAATATTTCATCAGAAATGCCATTAATCGAAACCCACACGCCTCCCACTAATTATCTATACCAGCTCTGAGATCACGCTACAGTAGGGGAAAGGGCAAACTGCCTAATCCTTACTGTAATCCAGTATCAGTCAGAATGGTTCAACAAACGGCATGTTTGATACAATTCCATTCAATGATCTGATCTTTTGATGCATTAATAGGGATCCACTCATATCTCACACTGCCACTATTGCATGCCCATTGATGGATTTTACTACACCAAAGGCCTCCATGTAAGTTAACTGGTCCCGTGAAGCTAAGAGGTAATTTATTTCTTTGAAAAATGGTCTGTGTGGACAGCCTATATTAGTCATCCCTGACTTCCTTAAGTATTTTATTGTGCACACTGATGCTATGATTTGGGATGGTAAGTGTGCTTTGGACGGTGCAGTGGTGCAGTGGTAGCATTGTTGCCTCACTGCAAGAGGTTCTTGGGTTGGATTCTCAGCCGGATTGCCCTCTGTGTGGAGTCTGCATGTCCTCCCTCTGTTCATGTGGGTTTTTTCCAGGTACTCCGGTTTCCTCCCATGTTACAAAGACATGTGTCTGGAGCATTTCTCCCCAGGCCTCTGCTGAAAATTGGTTTTGTTCCAAGTTAGACTTTCCCATTAAATAAATAAGTGTTTTGCACCAAAAAGTGCAGGGTGAAGAGCATCTCTTTGATATTTCACCAGAAAGCTCATGCCAAAAGAAGCATTGATTTTTGTCATTGTGATGTCATGGAATGAGTGTGTCTAGATGTAGAGTAAACAGTAAAATCGTGTTCTTTATGACATGTTAGCTACACAATAAACTACTTGCTAAATCTAAAACTAGAAGATGCATAGTAGTGTAAATCAAACTACATGAGGCAAGCTGGGAAGCAGAGTGAAAAAGTGCAAGCCCCAGGCTTGGAAGCAGCGTAAAAAAGTGCAAGCCCCAGGCTGGGAAGCAGAGTGAAAAAGTGCAAGCTCCAGGCGGGGAAGCAGAGTGAAAAAGTGCAAGCCCCAGGCTGGGAAGCAGACTGAAAAAGTAAAAGCCCCAGGCTGGGAAGCAGCGTGAAAAAGTGCAAGCCCCAGGCTGGGAAGCAGAGTGAAAAAGTGCAAGCCCCAGGCTGGGAAGCAGAGTGAAAAAGTGCAAGCCCCAGGCTGGGAAGCAGAGTGAAAAAGTGCAAGCCCCAAGTTGGGAAGCAGAGTGAAAAAGTGCAAGCTGCAATGCAGGTAAAATAATGCTCTGAAACACTCACAGAGCATTTGGGGATGGCTTCCACCATATGATCATTGTTAAATTAAAATAGGGGGCATACCATTCAGAAATGGAGAAATATTGTAGCTGAATTCATGTCGATCAATCAGTAACTCTATCATTGAGTGCAGATTGATCAAACAAAATGGCCCAAAAAACTTTCTGAAAACCTTGGAGGTAAGTTTTTTTTTTTTTTTTGCGGAGAGAGCAAGCCTCTCATGTGCCTCCTCATTTTGTGGGGGGGGGGGTATGCCACTTCCCCCTAACTTAAATATACCCAGTATGAGGTCACACAAAAGTAAAGTACAAAGATAACACTAGTATCAGCGAATGTTGTTGCTCTCAAATTTTCTCAATTGTGTGGCACCCACTGAAAGTGCTATCAATTGACTGACATGTTCCCACTTTAGACTATATAAAAGGCATTATTTTTATCCTGCCCCTATTAGAACAATTGTTATCTGCACAGGCAGGCATGCCCTATAAATTCAATTTGTCATAGTCAAGCCACATATTTAGTTGAGTTTGGTCAAATGAACTGTAGAATAAATAACACATGACATTTCTGTAATAATTAGACATGTGAACTATCCTAAAAAGTAAAACATAAAAAAGTGAAAAATGACAGGACTATGGAGAACAAAGTGTATGTTGAGACCAACACAACTTATGTATAATGAGATATCACAGGAATTCAGAATGAATTATCTGTGAGAAAGGACTGTCTGCAGAAGAAGAATGGGAAATGCAGCAAATGGCAAAATGTAATTTTAAATTTTCAGGTAAACTTCAACAGATCAAAATATGCCAGACAAATGCATCAGATAATTTAAACAATAAATGTAAGTACCTTTAAAGTCTGGAGAAAAAGATACACTGTAATAAGATGGTGGGAGTCTAGATTCTGCAATTTCTGCTTTATGTGGAACTTCATATAATAAACTATGACAGGGACAACAGCGAAAAAAAAAGTAGATTTATGGAGGATAACTGCACAACACAAATGCTCCAATATGACATTTTCCTTAAGAAAAAAATAAAGGTGTAAGATTTTACTTTGTACTGGGAGAAATGTATAAATTGATTCAGTGATATGTATTAACACAGACTGAATCTAAACCTCACCTGTGCCATAAAAAAACACGTTGGAGGGACAGGTATGTGTCTCAGAGATTACCCCTTCACTGGAACAGACTCCCAGTTCATGTGAAACAGAACCATTCCCTGTGCTTATTCAAATGCAGTTTGGGTCAATGGATAGGAAATCACAAATTCATTCCTGGCTTGTTGCATGTGTCCCATATGGAGAGGGGTAGCTTGTACATGCCCTAAGGCACAGGCATATACCAAAGCTATTCTAGTCCTTGGGTGTGATAATTGGGAAAATGTGAGCACAGATGGCTATACTTAAAAAGGCTCATTAGCCTAGTAAACCCCTAGGATCTATGAGTATAGTGAATGTACAGCAGTCATTTAAAACAGGGAAAGGTTTGAAATATTTAATACATAATAGATTTATTCAACTAGGCACATTCAAGAATACTGGTACAGAGTTTTCTTTATGGATGTTAGAGCCAGGAGTGATATGAAGACTGCAGAGGCAACTGTCCTAGTGGCTGCTATTTGCAAAGGGTAAATAAGGTGGGTCAGTTGTCAATCTCCTCTCCGGTCCAGCTGGTGAATCTGGGAATCTTGAGGCAATGTTACAACTGCCTCATGTACATAGACAACCCTCTCCTCCTCCCAACAAATTCCAACACATGTGAGAGGTGCAACCATATAGCCAAACTGGAGGCTAAGCTCTCTCAACTCAGTACTGGCATAACCAGTCAGGAAAAGAAGGAAACCACACTCACTACAATTCCAGTCTCACATAGACCTACCACGACAGCAAACCAAACACATAATCACACAAAAACATACTCGGAGGCTCTAAATAAAGATCTGCCTAAGCAGCAGAGACCTCCAAAGCAGACACCCAAGCAACCGCTACCCCAAAACAAAACACGTGCAACACATATCTCACAAAGCCAGTGTGCCAAGCAGTCACAGCCCTTAAGACTAAACAACACACCTGATAAACTTGTAATAGGTGACTCTATCGTCAGGCACACTGACGTCCCGCTCACCAGGCTGAACAAGGAGAGGGTCACGGTGAGCAGCCTGTCGGGCGCTAGGATCCGCCACATAACACAAGCACTCAGGTCACTCCAAGGCAAGTACAAATATGACTCAGTCATTGTCCATGCTGGTGTGAATGACCTGAGATGTACCTCCCTGGACTACATGAAAAGAGACATAAAGGAGCTCTCTGAGCATGTAGCCCAGGCCGGTATGACCCTGACCTTGAGTAGCATCTTACCCTCACCAAGAATGATGCCACAATATGAAGACAAGATGATCAATTTCAACAATTGGTTTAAGTACTGGTGTCATTCAAAGGGGATCCAATGCCTGTCAGCTTAGGATGATATGCTCGACAAGCCACGATGCTTCGCTAAGGATGGCTTGCACCTGTCACCCCTGGGCTTTCGGAAATTGGCAAAGGCTCTTGCTACCCCCATAGTGCCGTTTTTGGGCAAGGCTCAAAAGACAAACCCACCTCCATAGGTATCACAAGGGATAAGAAACTAAGGGTAATGCTACTCAACGCCAGAAGTCTAAACCTCAAGATGCATGCACTCGAAACTCTCCTTAGCATGGAGAACATCGATATCTGTGCAGTAACAGAAACCTGATTCAGGGCTCCTGAGAGCACCCCAGCACTACCAGGTTATACCTCATAACATGCTTTTCGGCCCCAAAACTTGGACCGAACCACAAAAGGAGGGGGAGTATCGATATTCATCAAAGATACCACACCTCCAGGTTGGTGGCAAAGCACGAAGCATCAGAGACTATCCATGTGCAACTAACAGTGGGTAAAACTGCCTTCCAGTTTATAGCCTGCTACAAACCACCCTCCCAAACCCAGGAACCCCACTCGGCCTTCCTGAGAACACTGGAAAATATGAAGGTCTCTCCAAACACCATTATATTGGGCGACTTCAACTACCCAAACATAGACTGGGAGCATTACTCTAGCTCCAACACCCTAGCCCAAAGGTTCCTAGAATTTATAAACTCAAATGCTATGGAACAACTTGTTGCCACTCCCACAAGAGGGGAAAACATACTGGACCTGATCATCACCAACATGGGGACTCTATGCTCCAGACCAGAAGTGTACCCCTCACTGGTAAGATCAGACCATAAACTAATCTCACTGGATATTCACATCCCAACCCCACCCCCTGCCCAGAAAACCACAGTGAAAAACTTCTCTAAAGCAAATTTCACACTCCTCAAAACCGAGGTGGAATCCTTCAAAGCCCCCGGGCCTGTGGAAAATATGGCCCAGACCTCAGAATCCTTTATAAACGCATGGATCATGTGATCCCAAATAAAACCAAGACCCAATCCTCCAAAGGCAGACGTCCTGTCTGGTAGACCCCAGCCATAAACAAACTATACAATAGAAGGAGGAAGCTACTAAATGATAGAGCAAAATCCCAAAAAGGGAAGGCCTCACTGATCAGTATTAGCAAAAAACTACGGGCACTCATAAAATTGTCTAAGGCCAACTTCGAGAGACAAATTGCACAGGACACTAAGGATAATCACAAGGCTTTCTTTAGTTATGTTAGGAACCTGGGTGGTAATTCCCAGATATGCTCAGAATTAGTCCAAAATGACAAAAAATACATTGAACCCACAGACATTGCCAACATCCTAGCTGACAGGTTCAGTGCAAACTTCCCCCCCCCTCCCCACCAAAAGGGCAAATATCTATCCCAGCAGAGTGCTGCCCCCCTGACTTCTCAGATGCTCAGGTAAGAGCCGCCCTCTCCAAAGCAAAAAACACAGCATCAATGGGACCAGACGGTGTCCCGGGCTGCGTCCTACATGAACTCCAAGAAGAGCTAAACCCAAACATAAAACTACTGTTCAATCTCAGCCTTACTACAGGATATGTGCCCAAAGAGTGGCGTACAGCAACAGTGGTCCCTCTCCATAAAGGTGGTGCCTCAACGGATCCTGGAAACTATCGCCCCATAAGCCTGACTAGCTTGGTCTGCAAAGCTATGGAAAGGATCATCATGGACCTCATAAATAAAGATATTGGGGACCTACAGACACTGGATCCTACCCAGTTCAGCTTTGTTAAGGGCAGATTCTGCCTCTTAAACCTGGTTGATTTCTTTGAAACAGTCACCAAGGCAATTGACGAGAGGAAGGTGGTCCACAGCCTACCTGGACCTCGCAAAAGCCTTCGATACAATACCCCACTCGGGCATTATAGATAAGCTCACCAGCTTAAATATAAACCCCTATGTCACTAGGTGGATTGCAAACTGGCTCAAGGACAGAACCCACATGGTTAGAATTGCTGGAGCCATGTCAGACTCCAAACCAGTTACAAGTGGTGTCCCACAAGGCTCAGTCCTGGGACCTCTCTTGTTCAGTATATATTTCTCGGAGGTACAGGCCAACACGGAAGGACTGTGGCTGACCAAGTTCGCAGATGACTGCAAACTGGGTGCCATAATCGACTCTCCAGCCGACACAAGCATCCTCCAAAAGGGCCTCATAGAAACAGACAACTGGTGCCAGAGCCATGGCCTCAAGCTAAATACCAAAAGTGTATAGTCATCCCCTTTGGCAAAAACAAAGTGCCCACAAATTACCACATAGGTGGTAATCCATTAAGTACAGAAGAAGTAATTAGGGACCTGGGGACCCAAGCTGATAGCAGTCTCTCATTTGACAACCACGTGGCCAAAGTGGTTAGAAAAACATTTTATATAGCCCACCTAATCATGAAGGGATTCACATCTAGATCGGGGAGGTCATCGTGCCTCTTTACTCATCCCTCATCAGGCCCATAATTGAGTACAATGCCCCTTTTGGGATGTACCTTACCAGACACCTGCAGCAACTGGAAAGACCCCAAAAGTACCTCACCAAGAGGATCAAAGGGCTCAAACAGATGCCATATGCTGCCCGGTTAAAGAAACTCCAGCTCTACTCAGTGGCATACTGCCTGTTCAGAGGCAATCTGTGCCTGACGTATAAAGCCATGTCCAACCCGGAATTAATGGACATGCTGCACCTCAGAAAATCCAAATCCCATCGAGCTACACGCTCGAGAGACTTGAACCTCAGCACTAAAATAAATAGGACATGCTGGAGGGACAGATTCATAACCCAGAGGCTCCCTTCACTCTGGAATAAAATTCCAGTCCAGGTTAGGCAGAGTCCCTCATTGACTCTCTTCAAGAGGAATCTTGATGAGTGGATGGGAGATCATAGGTTTACCCCGGGTATCACTTCTGTGTCACTGTTAGACAGAGGCACAGTATACTAACCTCAAAAAAGGGCATAGCAAAATTAATTTAAAATGGGTGGTGAAAGCCAAACACATTCTGGCTAGGCTTATAAATGCCCTAGGGCAGATAGCCTAGTATGAACCTATGAACCTATGAACCTATATATGGTTAATATTTATATATGAAAGAGGGGTATAAGGTGCAGTGTAAATTGTCTAAAAATAATTGATATTCCAAATACTTATGAGATAGATTAGACATTGTAATGGTATTCAGACCACTGTAAAATGAGGAGATTTATAGGAAAAACGGAACAGATGATGAACAGGAAAATATCTGATAATGAGGGAAGCTTTATTCACCTGTGATAAGGAAAATACTTTACATGGTAGGTATAATACACTGCAGCATCTTATACTAGCATGTAGTAATGGTATATGGATTTACAGAGAAAGTTTAGGAAAGAGAATGATAAATGTGAAAGTGAAAGGTTAAGGTAGAATCAACACTGCAGAGGCAAAGTGACAGTAGATTACATGTACTTATGTCAAAGGAAGGTGATGCGATGGGAAGTTACATGAAGGGTTACATTAAGTAATATTATTTCAAAATAGTATAGAATATGTTGATATGGAAATAGTTGCAGTTGGACTGGCAATAATGTCCATTTGTCACTGCTAGCTTCCCATTAACACAAACCAGCAACACTTTCATGACTTTGGGGCCAGCTTTATTAATATCGTAACATAAACAAAAACAATACAGCTGTCTTTGACAGCATGACAGAATGTTCAGCTATATCACACACTCCTTATTTAATTCAAATCAACACATCTTTACCACCCTGGGCAGCATGTTAGACCGCTTACCAACCAAACAGTAGCAGCATGTTAGCACTCACTAACAATAGCTCCAATGACCTAAGCAGCATAACATCACTCAGCTGACACACACAACAGAAGAGACATCTGACCTCAGTGGGAGAGAATAGAAGGGCAATGCTACCCCAAACAACTGCAATGGCCCTTCTTCCACCCTTCCCTCACCCAAATGATACATTTCTGAGATGTGCTGGGATGGCAGTTCAACTATGAAGTGCCAACCCTCCCCTTAACAGAACCTTATATACAAACCTGCCACCTCCTCACTGCCTTTCTCATGACTTTATACACCCCCTCCCACCCCCTAATTGTACTATCCTTTTATTGCATCACCCTCTTCATCCTTACAGCAACAGTCCAATGACAAATTTGTTTGCTAGGCAAACTCCATTTGCAAAGACTAAATGCAAAACACTGGGTGCAGGGCTAAGGGAAAAAACGGATTTTGAAAGAATGCTGTTTCATGCATTTGTCAGTTGTATAATAAATGAAATATCCTATTACTTATTAATGGCATGAAAGGGAGACATATTACAGTCTAAAGGTAAAAACAGGAATTCCCTTCACATTCAGCTTTGCTTGCCTAAGGCTGGAACATATTTTAGTATACTTGAGGAAGGTAGAAATTCTCTATTAATGCTTACACGGTGATATATGCCTGTCACTGGTCTCCTCATGGCTTGCTTTGGCCTACACAAGCAACTATAGCATGGTACATTTTAATTTTGTTTACACTTCTAGTCATTGCTGATTGTGGTGTAAACTAATGCTGACATATTTGTCCATTGTTCACTTTGACTGTATCTTTGTCAGGAAATGTGTAGTTTTGAACTATGGCTCAGGCCATGGATACGATTATCTTATTGTGTTAGTTTACCTAGTTAACAAAATAAATAAAAATGTATAATGGTATGTGCATATGGCAAACATACAATTTTGAATAAACATGTGGGAATGGAGGTGTTGCCTCAAAAATGAGTTTTAGGGAGTAGGGTGGTTCATACTGGGAAATCATAACCGTGAATCCAGGGGAATAACTGTAAGGAAACTAGAACGGGCTTTTAAAGAATGTCAGCCAGAGACAGCTCCAGTGAAATGCAAGAAACAGAATATGGTGCAAAAGATGATGTTTAGTACAACAGGAAATTTGAAATGGTTAGGTTGATATACATAAACAAAGAGCAATCAGTATTCCTTATGCCATTAATAAAAAAGGATGTTCAGACAAAAAAAAACATTTCTTGTAGTTGTTGGATGCATGGAAATCATTCTGATACCTGCAAAGAAGGTAAAATAAACATTATCATTCTTACAGGCTTTTAATGAAACAGGCTGTACCTCATTTAAAGAAACTTTTTTGTATGCTGATGAATGAAAGAGGGTAAGATCATAGTTCAACCTGTCATTATCCAGTCTAGTGTAGCATTAATATATAGTACGTGGTGGAAACCTATTTTATCACTGCAATCTTAATAGATGAAAAAGATTGTTAATAGATATATAAAATGTAGTATTACTTTCTTGAAAGTAATCCCTAGCAGCCAACCAGATTGAAGACAAAGCTTAATCCCTCCACATATTCTGAAGTTCTTACAGTAACATATCCAGTATCAAGTTCTGAAGCAGCTAATATTTAAACTAAAAAAGCAAAATCCCTACTATAAAAACAAACACAGATACTTACCAACATGTTGTATATGTCATCTCTAATCACCACCGTAGAAATAAACAGTAAAGCATATGAACCTTCTGCACTAATCACTAAAAATGATCATGTTTGTTAAACGTTCAGTTCTACTTAGATGAGGACAAACCACTAAGGAAGTGCAACATAATCAGCAAAATGACTTTGTAAAGCTATAGTACTGGTTATATTTCCAATAATCTGATAGTGAATATAAAAAAGGGACCTATGGTTTGGTACAACTCACAGGAAAGGTAAAAGGGCCATTGTGAGAATGCAGGACACTGTTAATAATCATATGTGCGTGATTAAGTAGCAAAGGTACTTAGGGAGGTAACAGCTTTAGATTCTGAGACATTTAAGTGCAAATCCCAGAATAGCAAGACTGAATGTACGTAAATAAAAACTTACATCTACCAAGTCTGAGATTGTTGTGTCGTGAAGTGTTTCATTTTCTCCAATGTATGGTAATTTCGGAGTTAATAGATATAGATAGTAGGGTTTCACAGTTCAGTTTCCCACCCCTTAGAGGTTGTAGGGGGGCTTGCACTCCTGAAAAAAATAACTTTGGGGAGAAAGATGATTGTTGACAATCACTGATCTCCTTTAGTTTCACTTTTTCATAACTCCGAAACATGTAATTGTAGATTTTGAAATTACAGTCAGGATTCATTTTGGGATATGGATAGACCTGACATAAGCCTTTCAATGCCATGCTGAAACAAGTGAATAATGCATTAAAACAATATAAAATGCCCTACATCCTCTCTAACATTCTTACTTAGAAGCAAACAAACTAGCAATGTTGTAAATCCTCAAATCAAATATATCTGCCCATCTACTCCCTAAACGCAGCACATGGTACATGCATACATCAGACCAGAGTCAATAAAATCTGCAGGTTAATTGCCTTGACTGAACCTAAGCAGCACTGTTACCACTTACTGCAGAAACTGAGCTGTGTACTAGGTATAGCAGAACCAACTCTGATACTGACACCCCTCACATTTAAGTTTGAGCATTTAGGGTATTATACCCCTCTAGCACATAGCTTACCACTACTGAGGGAGGTCTGAAGACCAAGATTTGGTTAAAATAGGGATAAAAAAAGGTTTATAGGTTCATAGGTTCATAGGTTCATACTAGGCTATCTGCCCTAGGGCATTTATAAGCCTAGCCAGAGTGTGTGTGGCTTTCACCACCCCTTAGGATGAGAATATAGGTTCATAGGTTCAATATCATTTGGAACAAATTACCACAGCTAATTAGAAACAAACAAAATGTGTTGTTTTTTAAAACAAATGTTCATAGAAAATGAATGACAAAAAAAGGTTTAGTCACATAAAAAACATATATATAACTTGCAGTGATATATTGACAAGTTAATTTGCTATTTTATATTTTGCTAGCAATGTTAGTATTTTTGTTTACTGATGTTTTTTCTGCATCACTATACTCTGAATAGGCAGTTCATGCTGATTAGTTTATGACTTGGCTTATAGATATGATTTTAGCTCTATTTAGTGTCAGTTTTGCAAGAGGTGAGCAATCATGTGTGTTACTCTGCATCCTACAGCTTCAAACACTATGGGAAGCCATTTGCTTTTTTTATAAAGCTGTTACACATTGTCATCTACTTAACGTATGCCTCATCAATTATTGACACCATACATACATTCATTTGGTAAAAGTATATGTACTATGTTCTACCGCGGAAGCTATATATGGCTTATGTGTAGCCATTCCTTTTTTCTAGCTACTGCTTTGTTGAGTCACAGCTTTTCAAAAAGAAAAAAAAAAAGTCAAAATTCATGCCAGCAAACCTTCAGAATCCATTACTGTCAAGCACTAAGGGAACTACAATGGCTAGAATTTCCCCAGCTACTCAGTTACCACCAACTAGTCATTGCCCACAATATTGTGAGATATCCAGATAGAACACCAGCACTAAGCCATCTACTCACTCTATATAAATCAAATTGTCCCCTTCGCTCTACCAAAAAATCACTTCTGTGTATATCTACAGCTAACAACACTGCTGGGAAAGCACTATTCTCTTATAACATAGCTAGATCCTGGAATAACCTCCCTCCTGCTTTGACTTTTGCCTCTACTACTACGCTGTTCAAAAACTCTCAAATCTCACTTAATGAATACCTGGCTATGTCCATGTATTACTTAACTTTCACTGCGGCAAACACCATAGACTGTTTCCTTTCCCATTACACTTATTGTATATATGCTACAGTCTCAAGTATCTTTCTCAGATGATGTTTCAAATATTATATAACTTGCATGCTTTTATCAAACTTGATATCTTACTGTATTTGTCTCAAAATGTCGCATATATGATTGTATTCTTATCATGTGTTTAAATATTTTGCTTATGTTAATTAAGGTGGAGCTTTTCTCCCCAGGCCTCCACTGTAAATGGTCATATGTCCAGCCGGACTATCCCGGTAAACGAATGTAAAATAAATAAAAAAAATAAAATAGTAACTGAACACTAATGATTTTACTGACCTTGTCCAAATCACCAGGCCTAGATTAGTAACTGAACACTAATGATTTTACTGGCCTTGTTCAAATCAGCAGTAGTTTGTCACTGAAGGCTGGGAAGGTTGATTATACAAATGTTGATTACCATGTGAAACCCTGTGTAGGGCTTCTTTGCAGTTTAGAGATTCTGGAATGCCTATGGTAACCACACACATGTCTGTCTGGAAATATGTAATCCAAAATTTCAGAAAAGTATAAAGGACAGTTATATTTTGATGCAACCTTTATCCACTATCACAGCTATGAGAATACATGCAACTTCTACCTGATTTACTGATTAGGATTTGTGACAGTGGGCTTCCATTAATCTACAGCCTCACCTTAGACCTGTTTTCCCATGGTAACAATACCAGGAGAATGAAATTATAGAAGATATACATACTTGGTAATCACTGAGACACTTGGCCTCACCATCACAATGATATCGCAATTCATTTAAGTGAAAGGATCCTAAACTGTAACAAATGACAAAGAGAGTGCCATGAAGGAGTGCATCCAGTAACAAATAACCAAAATATATATGCTTATAGGTACAGTGGAGATTACTAAGGTAATGTCTTAACAGCCCTTACAAGCCTAGCAAATATAACCTGATATTACCTAATATATGGCCCCTAGGGGCAAGAGGATGGCATGGATTTATGCCTATGCATTGAGTATGTTACAGATTGACCCTGTCCATAAGGGACACAAGCACTACCCTGGGTATGAATTTGTGACTCCCCATCCATTGATCCTAACTGCATTTGAAGAGGGCCAGGAAAGGGCTTTGCTTAATGGGAATAGGAGGCCTGTTCCAATGAAGTGGCAATCTGTGAAACACATATCTATCTCTCCAGCATATTTTGTGCAAGTTGCTGACTAAGTTTAGATTCCTAAATCAGGTTACCCTCATGCTACTTGACTTGCAGATGTGTAGCAGCTCCATAAGAGCTGGATTTGTGAGTCCCCTGTAGGTCAGGCATAGGTCACTCCTTAATAGCTGATAAGATACAGAGTAAAGGGATAGGGCTTTTAGTCTATCTGCATAGGATATTTTGTTTACACCCTGTATTTACTTTTTGAAAAATGTCTGAGGTCACTCCAGCTGCTGTAAGTGCCTAGCCAAGTACATGCCAAATGGTGTATTGTACTTGATTATTAGTATATTCCAACCTTACTTCTACTCTACTTTTTAAGAATAATCTTAAAGAATATCTTAAATCCCACTGGCTTTATCCCTGCTCCAACCCTGACTGATATCTCTTGCCCCCTCCTGCTCTTTCTCAAAAAAAAAAATATATATTTTTTTTTACTTTATCTACTGTTTTAATTTTTGTTTTTACTCGTGGTATTTGATTCTAGCCAAAATGTGCTAAATAACTCTGTACTTTTTAATGTTAATTTTGTAACAAATTTTATTTTATTTTAATTATACTTTATTGTATTTCCTTGTCATTGTTGCTGCTCGGAGCTTTTCTCCCCAGGCCTCTACTGAAAATGGACATGTATCCAGTTAGACTAGCCCGGTCAACAAATGTAAAATAAAATAAATAAATAAAAATATTGAGGGATGAGTACAGCGGGACTCTAATTTCCTTGAATCTGGATGCCATACTTTTACTTGTAAGTTGTGCTGTATAGAAAGACTTTCTTACCACTGCAGACACATGGCAGTCAAAGTTCAGGCTACTATCTATCTGTGTACCTAGATTTCTCACCACTCATTCTACTCTTAGGGGTAAGCTATTGATGCTGTAATTTGCAGGGGTATTTGACTTCCCAAAGGATATGGCAATACATTTTTTCACATTTACTTTTAGGTCATGGTTCTGGCATCAATCATTTGTCTAATCTAGACCCTCATGAATGATATCCATGTCACTGGAGGATTCAATGATTGCACCCAGCTTGCAGTCATCAGCAAAATTTGTCATCCAGTGGCCTTCCACATTAGCCATGACTTCAGAGAAGTATATTCTAAACAGGAGTGGTCCCAGCACCGAGCCCTTTAGCACACCGCTAGTAACTGGCTTCTTGCTGGATCTGGATTCACCCACTTTAACCACGTCTGTGAGTCAATTGGCTATCCATCTAGTGAGGTAGGGTTTGTGCCTTGTTTTGTGAGTTTATTTATAATACCTGAGTGGGTAATTGTATGAAATGCTTTCACCAGATCAAGGTAGACAGTGTGTATTGTTTTAGCCTCATCCATGGCCTTAATGACTTTTTCAAAGAAATCCACCAGATTCAGTAGCCATGACCTGTCCTTGAAAATGCCACATTTGGTTAGGTCCAATGTTTTGAGGTTTCCTATGTCATTATTTATCAGGTCCATGATTATTCTTTCCATGACCTTACATATAAAACTAGGCAAACTTATGGGTCTGTAATTTCCCAGGCCTGTAGATGGTTGCACTTTACCAACAGGGATGATTGCTGCTATCCTCCACTCTAATAGGATAATGCCAGCCCAGAGGCTGTGGTTAAAAAGAGATACTAATGGACCTGATAAGTCCTGATTTAAACTGTTTAAGTTCATCAGGTCCCACTGAAGCTGTGATTTTAGCTTTAGAGAGTGCAGTGGCAACCTGTTCTTTGGTGATAATTGTCAGTGGAGTGGTGGAGGGTATTTCTTGGGGAAAAACTGGGGGTGATGGGGAGGTAAAACTTTAGCTGAATGTGTCAGTCAGCAGATTTGTTATATCTTCTGGGTGAGTAAAGGTGATGCCAACTACAACTAATTCTGCATATTGTTGAGTTTTACCCTTAAAATTGCAGATATAACTGAAAAATGTCTCATGGTTGTCCTTAGCTTTGGACGCTATTTTTACCTCAAAGTCTGCTTTCAGAGACTTGATTAGTTCCCTGATTCTCTTGTTTAGACAAATGAGGGACTGCTTGCTCTGTTGTGCACATTCCCTCTTACTTGTCAACATGATTTTCTTTTGTTTGTTGTATAGCCCATTAATACCAGGGGTCCATCAGGGTGGTTTGTTTTCTGGTTTGACCTGTGTTTATTTTGGTCTGATACTGCTGTTTCTGTGCAGTTGTTTATATGATTTTACAGGGCTTTTGTGTATGTGTCTGCATAGCTTTCTTTGTTTTTTGGATTGGGGGGGCTTGGATACTAGCTATGCCATCCCTTAATAGAGGGCAATTTATGTTAGAGAAGTTCTGAACATTTTGGGGGTTAGATGGGGGATTAGTTTTACCTTTATTCCAAGAGAGATCACTTTGTGATCTGATCTTAACAGTGAGGACATCACACGGGGGTGGGGTGCAGTAGTCTCCCATATTTGTGAGTACCAAATCTAGGATAATTGTTCCTATAGCGGGAGTGCAGAAATCTTTGGGTCTGTATGTTAGTGCTCATGTATTCCTCCCAATTAATGGAGGGGTAATTTAAATCACCCATAACTATTGCACTGGGCTGAATGATGAGTGATTCTTGTAACTTCAGTTATGATGTATGGGTTTCCTGGTTCATTGTAGGGGGGACCTGTAGCTATTAAGAATATGGTAATTAATTTTTCCCATGGTTTGTTGGACATGGAGTAGCTCCAACATACCATACTATCTAACCAGCCTTGAGGTGTGCTTATCCTTCAAACAGATACATAGACCTCCATGTGGTTGGAATGTATGAAAGGCATTATAGCCATCTGCAACCAGAATGCTTTCTGCAGCTTTGAACCATGTTTCATTGACTGCACAGATGTCAGCATTCTTCAGGGTGTGGATAGCTTCCAGGGAGTGCAGTTTCATGATGAGACTCCTTGCATTGAACAGGGTACCTTTAACTTGTGCTGAGTAGCTTTTGTTATGTTGGAAGGCTTACCTGTTTGAAAATGCCAAAAAAGGCACTATAAGGGTAGATAATGTTTTGGCTAATATCTAAAAGCCTAGAGATAACAGGTGAAAACCATCCCTGTCAAAGCAGGGTGGCCTGTCAACCATGTTTTCCCGGCCTCCTTTGGAATGACACCAGTAGCTAACCCAATTGTTAAAGTCAATCATTTTCTTCTGGTATTGTGGCATCATTCTTGGAGAAGGCAGAATGCTGCTCAGTGATAGGTTCATATCTGCCGGTGACACATGTTCTTAGAGCTCCAGCTTGTCTCTCTACATATAGTCCAAGGACATACATCTCGGGACACTAATACATACATGGACTATGACTGAGTCATACTAGCACTTAGGGGTAAGTGACCCGAATGCTTGAGTGATCTGGCAAATCCTGACCCCTGACAGGCAACTAACTGTAACCTTCCCCTTAGCCACCCTGGTAAGGGGAACATCAGAGTGTCTCACAATGGAGTCTCCTAGGACGAGAACATTGAGCTGCTGAGTGTTTCACCTTATGAGCTTTGTAGCTGACACACAATGAGATATGGCTTTATGTGTTGTGATGAAAATTGTTTGTGTGCATGCAGAGTTTCTGAGGACTGTGCCAGACCGTCCTTTCACTAAAAGAGTAGTAAAATTGCTACAGATTCTTAAAAGTCAACATGAGTACTCTGTATTGCTGTAATGTTTCACTATTTAAAGCATCATGTAATTCAGAATAGACTTAGAGTATGAGCTATCGCATGCCCATTATTTTTTGGAATACTTATGCTTAGAAGTCATGTTTTCTTTGAGAAAAGGTTAATTTGCCTTCATTGTTGTATCCTGTATCTTATTCTGCCACATTTGAATCAGTTTAGTTGTTCAGTCTGGGTTATTCCACAGGGATCATTGAATAAGTAATGTCATTTTCTGTATTATATCAAAAAATGAAATAAGATGCGTGAATTTCATTTCGAACTATATCGCACTTGCAGAAAGTACTTCTTATTATATAATGAGAACAAAAGGCTACTTGTAATCCTATGGTTGAATTTTTGATAGTCACCGATAACAAATGAAAGAACCAAATGAACAATAGGGATACATTGTACCACATTTGCATGTAACAACTGAAAGAAGCATGATGGATTCCCAAGATGTACAATATAGTAAGCAGCAATAACCAAAACGCAAGCTGCTAAATCCCACAGAGCAAGTTCCAGCTAGTAGCAAGAAAACTGCAGTTCGTAAAACCAGGTAGATTTAATGAAGTTAAGCGCTTTCACTCGCAACGCGAGCTTCATCAGAACAACAAATATACAAAGAAACTTCTTTAAATATCCAAATTGGCGCCAAAACGGAGCCGTCATACAGGAAGTACATATGTTAAAAACGTAACTGTTAAAAACCTTTGATGAAAATGTATCCTTATAAAAAATACATAAGTACATATAGATCATAATCTGACCCCTCATAACAGGTTATCCACATATAATCAATTATCTAACAAAAGTGCAGACTTAATTGAGATACTGTCATTAATCCCAGGTGGAGTTAAACCATCCAAATAAAGCTGCCACCAAAGCTTTCTATAGGCCAAATAGTTTTTTAAGTCACCTCCTCTAGGATTCTTCCTAACTATCTCCAGAACAGCAAATTTGAAAGTATGATGTACACCTAGTTCCTGAATATGCCTACTAAGGGCATTCTTGGTGTCGGATTTCTTAATACAGTATGTGTGTGAATAGATCCTTTGCCTCAATTGCCGTTCTGTCTTTCCTACATAGTAGGAATAACACTGTTGGCAAATCGCAATATAAACAAGCATTGTCGACCATCAATTACCTTTACTAAAAAACACCTTAGTACGACCTACATTATTTAAAGTAACACTACATTTTTCAAATATAAAAGCACATTGGTTACAGGTACCACATTTGGAAGTATGTGTACCTGTATACTGACTTGATGACTTCACCCTTTCCAGGATACATTTTAGATTCCTACCCATTTTGTAAACAAATTTGGGTTCGGAACCAACAATGTCTGCAATAGACTGGGTAGTAGTCAAAATGTGCCAATTTTTAAAAAGAATATTTTTTACAGCTTGACAAAATGGGCTAAATTCTATAACACAAGCTCTACATAACCTGTCCTGTCCTTCAGTATTTTTAGATTTAACTACAGACTTAAAATGCGCTCCTGTAGATACAGTGTCAATAGCTGTAGTTGTGGAGTAAATACTACTGGTCCCTAATAACGGGGCATATTTCTTACCCCACTCACTTATAACATACACAGCGATGTCATCTAAAAGTTTGATATTATAGCCTCTATCAAGGAACAATGACTTGATATAATCGACTTCTTTCACCATATCAGAATAGTTGGAAGTCATCCTAATAGCTCTAATACATTGCCCTTTGAAGATATTTTTCTTCATATTAGTAGGGTGGTAACTGTTATAGTCAAGGTATGAGTTAATAAATGTTGATTTTCTATAAACAGTAGATTTAAAACCACCATTGTCTAGGGAAATATAAGTGTCTAGATAAGCAACTCCAATGTTATTATGTGTAGATGTAAACTTCAAAAAACTACTACTGTTGTTTAAGAATTCCATAAAAGACTCAAACATCTCATTGTCTCCTTTCCATAGAATGTAAATATCATCCAGGTAACGTGAGTAATAGGCTATGTATTTAAAATATGTACTATTAAATGCATATTTCTCCTCCCAATCAAGCATAACCAGGTTTGCAAACATAGGGGCACAAGCTGCCCCCATGGCTACTCCTCTGGTTTGCTTGAAAATCTCCCCCTCGTAATATACAAAATTGTTTTCTAGAACAATACTCATAAGTTCCACTAATAGTGAAATCTTATCCCAGCTCAGCTCTGTATGTTTTCTCAGGCTACTAGAAAAAGCCTCAAGACCTTCTTCAAGAGGTATACAGCTGAACAAGTCTATTACATCAATGGAACAAAAAATTATACTTTCCTGATAAGCATTAACCGGGAACTTTCGAAGAAATTCCCAGGAGTCTTTGACCAGATGACCAAGATTGTCATAAATAAACTTCAAAGAATGATCAATTACTATACCTATGGGAAAGGTCTTTGATTTACTGCCCGATATTATTGGGCGAAAAGGGGGGTTGAGGTGGTCCTTGTGGACCTTCGGAATGCCCACAATGGTGGCAAGGATGGGAAATTCGACTACCATGAAATCATATAATTCTTTAGTGATTCTTTGTTGTAACAAATACTCCTCCAAGTACATATCTATTCTCCTGTAAGCGATATTAAGCTCATTTACAGAGGAAACGGTGTAGTTGCCTGAATCATGGAGAATATTATAAATGTGGGCACTATATGCGGTGGCATCAAAAAGAACAATGCCACCCCCTTTGTCGGGCTTCATGACCCAAACAGCCGGGTCATGTATTAGTTCGCTTAAGATTCTATTTTCATCTTTAGTCAAATTGTCCTTGTGTACTGTATGTTTCCTTTTACTACGAGCTGATTTGTTAAATGAATAAATCTCCTTAGTAACTTTTTTCTCAAAAATAGAAACAACAGGATTGCTTATAGGAACAAAAGTACTCCTTTTCTTTAAAGGTTTGCCACTAGGAATATCGGATGTGTCTGTAGTGTCAAACATTAAAGCTAGATTGAGTTTTCTAATAAACTTCTTAAAATCTAGCAAAGTGTCAACAACACGAAAGTTAGGGGTGGGTACAAATTTTAAACCTTTAGATAAAAGGCTAAAATGAGCTGTTTCTAGATGTACATTGCTATAGTTAAAGATTTTAAAATTCTTGTATTCACAAACCACATCATCAACTATAGCAATGTTGTCATGACTGGAACTATTCGGGCTGCTGGTCAGCTGTACGGAACCACCCGTTAGGTGCCCTATCTCTTTCTCCAATTTCCTCTCTTTCTCCAATTCCCTAGGTTCTTGTTCTTCAAAGGTGGAAAAAAATCCTGCTCAGTATTGTCAACATAGTTAAAATGTTCAGTATATTTACCCTGAACAACAGCCTCAGTTTCAAATTTGCCACTCCCCCACTTATAACAAGTATGTCTGCTGTATTGTTCTTTATCTCTTACTAACTTCTTACATTTCCGATCAAATGCTTTTTTAGCTCTTTCCTCCGCTAAGGAAAATTGTTTATAATAGAGCTTCTCCCACTGTGCAAATGTCAAGTCATGTATAATGATGTTATTTAAATTCTCAACTTCTGCAATACATCTACACAGTTTCATATCATTGTGTTTGATAAGAAGCTTCATGAATTCCACCCCAAAAGAATCAAAAAGAGTGTTAAATTCTGTTTCCACATCTACATTAATCTCTATACCCAATGGGGTTTTAAAGAATCTTAAACCCATTGGGACAATGTTAATAGTGATACAGTGATTCAAATATGCATTGTCAAGCTTAATGGAATTAATGGTGTTCAGTTTTTTACCCAAAAGGTAAATATGGTCTCTCAAAGTTCCTTTGACTGCATGGCTATGATTTTGTGTCTTACCGGTTGCCATGTTGTCAAACTTACAGTCAACTTTAATAAAATCTTGTAAAGTTTTCTGTTTAACAGAATTCCCCTGGTCAATATCACGAGAAGATTGATTGTTACAGTTAAAAGAATTATTAACAGTACCCGAAACAGTACCTTTAAAATTATTCTTCTCATTAGAGACGTGAGCATAAGTGCGTACTGGCTGAGATCTTTTAGGTCGTGTTCCGATACGATTAGCTTCATCTGCAAAATTGCCGAAAGAAAAGTCAAATGTGAAATCGGAAACTTCAGTCCTGATATTATCAGAAGGATCCATTGTCCCAGGTAAATCAATGGTGCAACTGGCAGCAGGTAAGCGGCCTTGTCCATTCGGAATATCCAATGAAGATGATAATGGTAACTCATCCGTAACTACTCCACTCGAAGGTTTGAAGTGTGACTCACTACATGACAATCTGCGTTCTTTGGGTGAAACAGTTTCTACACACTCAAATTGTTTCAATCCAAAAATGTTGAACGCAGAAAAGTTTTCATCAACCTGTTTACTAAGCAGTTCAAATATCTTTGCAACCTCCCTGCGTAAGGACGACACCTCCGAACAGAGGCTGGAAATTTCCTTACCATCATCAGGTGGGGTGCTGCTGAGAGAACTGTGAGACGCTGACATGACAACAACTGAAAGAAGCGTGATGGATTCCCAAGACGTACAATATAGTAAGCAGCAATAACCAAAACGCAAGCTGCTAAATCCCACAGAGCAAGTTCCAGCTAGTAACAAGAAAACTGCAGTTCGTAAAACCAGGTAGATTTAATGAAGTTAAGCGCTTTCACTCGCAACGCGAGCTTCATCAGAACAACAAATATACAAAGAAACTTCTTTAAATATCCAAATTGGCGCCAAAACGGAGCCGTCATACAGGAAGTACATATGTTAAAAACGTAACTGTTAAAAACCTTTGATGAAAATGTATCCTTATAAAAAATACATAAGTACATATAGATCATAATCTGACCCCTCATAACAGGTTATCCACATATAATCAATTATCTAACAAAAGTGCAGACTTAATTGAGATACTGTCATTAATCCCAGGTGGAGTTAAGGCATCCAAATAAAGCTGCCACCAAAGCTCTCTATAGGCCAAATAGTTTTTTAAGTCACCTCCTCTAGGATTCTTCCTAACTATCTCCAGAACAGCAAATTTGAAAGTATGATGTACACCTAGTTCCTGAATATGCCTACTAAGGGCATTCTTGGTGTCGGATTTCTTAATACAGTATGTGTGTGAATAGATCCTTTGCCTCAATTGCCGTTCTGTCTTTCCTACATTATAGGAATAACACTGTTGGCAAATCGCAATATAAACAAGCATTGTCGACCTACAATTACCTTTACTAAAAAACACCTTAGTACGACCTACATTATTTAAAGTAACACTACATTTTTCAAATATAAAAGCACATTGGTTACAGGTACCACATTTGGAAGTATGTGTACCTGTATACTGACTTGATGACTTCACCCTTTCCAGGATACATTTTAGATTCCTACCCATTTTGTAAACAAATTTGGGTTCGGAACCAACAATGTCTGCAATAGACTGGGTAG
The DNA here is from genome assembly GCF_019279795.1 of Protopterus annectens. NCBI lineage: Eukaryota > Metazoa > Chordata > Ceratodontiformes > Protopteridae > Protopterus > Protopterus annectens. Next base: position 660,738,017 of record NC_056732.1, read on the forward strand.
TAGTCAAAATGTGCCAATTTTTAAAAAGAATATTTTTTACAGCTTGACAAAATGGGCTAAATTCTATAACACAAGCTCTACATAACCTGTCCTGTCCTTCAGTATTTTTAGATTTAACTACAGACTTAAAATGCGCTCCTGTAGATACAGTGTCAATAGCTGTAGTTGTGGAGTAAATACTACTGGTCCCTAATAATGGGGCATATTTCTTACCCCACTCACTTATAACATACACAGCGATGCGATGTCATCTAAAAGTTTGATATTATAGCCTCTATCAAGGAACAATGACTTGATATAATCGACTTCTTTCACCATATCAGAATAGTTGGAAGTCATCCTAATAGCTCTAATACATTGCCCTTTGAAGATATTTTTCTTCATATTAGTAGGGTGGTAACTGTTATAGTCAAGGTATGAGTTAGTAAATGTTGATTTTCTATAAACAGTAGATTTAAAACCACCATTGTCTAGGGAAATATAAGTGTCTAGATAAGCAACTCCAGTGTTATTATGTGTAGATGTAAACTTCAAAAAACTACTACTGTTGTTCAAAAATTCCATAAAAGACTCAAACATCTCATTGTCTCCTTTCCATAGAATGTAAATATCATCCAGGTAACGTGAGTAATAGGCTATGTATTTAAAATATGTACTATTAAATACATATTTCTCCTCCCAATCAAGCCTAACCTGGTTATGCTTGATTGGGAGGAGAAATATGTATTTAATAGTACATATTTTAAATACATAGCCTATTACTCACGTTACCTGGATGATATTTACATTCTATGGAAAGGAGACAATGAGATGTTTGAGTCTTTTATGGAATTCTTGAACAACAGTAGTAGTTTTTTGAAGTTTACATCTACACATAATAACATTGGAGTTGCTTATCTAGACACTTATATTTCCCTAGACAATGGTGGTTTTAAATCTACTGTTTATAGAAAATCAACATTTACTAACTCATACCTTGACTATAACAGTTACCACCCTACTAATATGAAGAAAAATATCTTCAAAGGGCAATGTATTAGAGCTATTAGGATGACTTCCAACTATTCTGATATGGTGAAAGAAGTCGATTATATCAAGTCATTGTTCCTTGATAAAGGCTATAATATCAAACTTTTAGATGACATCGCTGTGTATGTTATAAGTGAGTGGGGTAAGAAATATGCCCCGTTATTAGGGACCAGTAGTATTTACTCCACAACTACAGCTATTGACACTGTATCTACAGGAGCGCATTTTAAGTCTGTAGTTAAATCTAAAAATACTGAAGGACAGGACAGGTTATGTAGAGCTTGTGTTATAGAATTTAGCCCATTTTGTCAAGCTGTAAAAAATATTCTTTTTAAAAATTGGCACATTTTGACTACTACCCAGTCGATTGCAGACATTGTTGGTTCTGAACCCAAATTTGTTTACAAAATGGGTAGGAATCTAAAATGTATCCTGGAAAGGGTGAAGTCATCAAGTCAGTATACAGGTACACATACTTCCAAATGTGGTACCTGTAATCAATGTGCTTTTATATTTGAACAATGTAGTGTTACTTTGAATAATGTAGGTCGAACTAAGGTGTTTTTTAGTAAAGGTAATTGTAGGTCGACAATGCTTGTTTATATTGCGATTTGCCAACAGTGTTATTCCTACTATGTAGGAAAGACAGAACGGCAATTGAGGCAAAGGATCTATTCACACACATACTGTATTAAGAAATCCGACACCAAGAATGCCCTTAGTAGGCATATTCAGGAACTAGGTGTACATCATACTTTCAAATTTGCTGTTCTGGAGATAGTTAGGAAGAATCCTAGAGGAGGTGACTTAAAAAACTATTTGGCCTATAGAGAGCTTTGGTGGCAGCTTTATTTGGATGCCTTAACTCCACCTGGGATTAATGACAGTATCTCAATTAAGTCTGCACTTTTGTTAGATAATTGATTATATGTGGATAACCTGTTATGAGGGGTCAGATTATGATCTATATGTACTTATGTATTTTTTATAAGGATACATTTTCATCAAAGGTTTTTAACAGTTACGTTTTTAACATATGTACTTCCTGTATGACGTCTGCTTTTGGCGCCAATTTGGATATTTAAAGAAGTTTCTTTGTATATTTGTTGTTCTGATGAAGCTCGCGTTGCGAGTGAAAGCGCTTAACTTCATTAAATCTACCTGGTTTTACGAACTGCAGTTTTCTTGTTACTAGCTGGAACTTGCTCTGTGGGATTTAGCAGCTTGCGTTTTGGTTATTGCTGCTTACTATATTGTACATCTTGGGAATCCATCACACTTCTTTCAGTTGTTGTCATGTCAGCGTCTCACAGTTCTCTCAGCAGCACCCCACCTGACGATGGTGAGGAAATTTCCAGCCTCCATTCGGAGGTGTCGTCCTTACGCAGGGAGGTTGCAAAGATATTTGAACTGCTTAGTAAACAGGTTGATGAAAACTTTTCTGCGTTCAACATTTTTGGATTGAAACAATTTTAGTGTGTAGAAACTGTTTCACCCAAAGAACGCAGATTGTCATGTAGTGAGTCACACTTCAAACCTTCGAGTGGAGTAGTTACAGATGAGTTACCGTCTTCATCTTCATTGGATATTCCGAATGGACAAGGCCGCTTACCTGCTGCCAGTTGCGCCATTGATTTACCTGGGACAATGGATCCTTCTGATAATATCAGGACTGAAGTTTCCAATTTCACATTTGACTTTTCTTTCGGCAATTTTGCAGATGAAGCTAATCGTATCGGAACACGACCTAAAAGATCTCAGCCAGTACGCACTTATGCTCACGTCTCTAATGAGAAGAATAATTTTAAAGGTACTGTTTCGGGTACTGTTAATAATTCTTTTAACTGTAACAATCAATCTTCTTGTGATATTGACCAGGGGAATTCTGTTAAACAGAAAACTTTACAAGATTTTATTAAAGTTGACTGTAAGTTTGACAATATGGCAACCGGTAAGACACAAAATCATAGCCATGCAGTCAAAGGAACTTTGAGAGACCATATTTACCTTTTGGGTAAAAAACTGAACACCATTAATTCCATTAAGCTTGACAATGCATATTTGAATCACTGTATCACTATTAACATTGTCCCAATGGGTTTAAGATTCTTTAAAACCCCATTGGGTATAGAGATTAATGTTGATGTGGAAACAGAATTTAACACTCTTTTTGATTCTTTTGGGGTGGAATTCATGAAGCTTCTTATCAAACACAATGATATGTAACTATGTAGGTGTATTGCAGAAGTTGAGAATTTAAATAACATTATACATGACTTGACATTTGCACAGTGGGAGAAGCTCTATTACAAGCAATTTTCCTTAGCGGAGGAAAGAGCTAAAAAAAGCATTTGATCGGAAATGTAAGAAGTTAGTAAGAGATAAAGATCAATACAGCAGACATACTTGTTTTAAGTGGAGTGGCAAATTTGGAACTGAGGCTGTTGTTCAGGGTAAATATACTGAACATTTTAACTATGTTGACAATACTGAGCAGGATTTTTTTCCACCTTTGAAGAACAAGAACCTAGGGAATTGGAGAAAGAGAGGAAATTGGAGAAAGAGATAGGGCACCTAACGGGTGGTTCCGTACAGCTGACCAGCAGCCCGAATAGTTCCAGTCATGACAACATTGCTATAGTTGATGATGTGGTTTGTGAATACAAGAATTTTAAAATCTTTAACTATAGCAATGTACATTTAGAAACAGCTCATTTCAGCCTTTTATCCAAAAGTTTAAAATTTGTACCCACCCCTAACTTTCGTGTTGTTGACACTTTGCTAGATTTTAAGAAGTTTATTAGAAAACTCAATCTAGCTTTAATGTTTGACACTACAGACACATCCGATATTCCTAGTGGCAAACCTTTAAAGAAAAGGAGTACTTTTGTTCCTATAAGCAAGCCTGTTGTTTCTATTTTTGAGAAAAAGGTTACTAAGGAGATTTATTTATTTAACAAATCAACTCGTAGTAAAAGGAAACATACAGTACACAAGGACAATTTGACTAAAGATGAAAATAGAATTTTAAGCGAACTAATACATGACCCGGCTGTTAGGGTCATGAAGCCCGACAAAGGGGGTGGAATTGTTCTTTTTGATGCCACCGCATATAGTGCCCACATTTATAACATTCTCCATAATTCAGGCAACTACACTGTTTCTTCTGTAAATGACCTTAATATCGCTTACAGGAGAATAGATATGTACTTGGAGGAGTATTTGTTACAACAAAGAATCACTAAAGAAATATATGATTTCATGGTAGTCGAATTTCCCATCCTTGCCACCATTGTGGGCATTCCGAAGGTCCACAAGGACCACCTCAACCCCCCCTTTTCGCCCAATAATATCGGGCAGTAAATCAAAGACCTTTCCCATAGGTATAGTAATTGATCATTCTTTGAAGTTTATTTATGACAATCTTGGTCATCTGGTCAAAGACTCCTGGGAATTTCTTCGAAAGTTCCCGGTTAATGCTTATCAGGAAAGTATAATTTTTTGTTCCATTGATGTAATAGACTTGTTCAGCTGTATACCTCTTGAAGAAGGTCTTGAGGCTTTTTCTAGTAGCCTGAGAAAACATACAGAGCTGAGCTGGGATAAGATTTCACTATTAGTGGAACTTATGAGTATTGTTCTAGAAAACAATTTTGTATATTACGAGGGGGAGATTTTCAAGCAAACCAGAGGAGTAGCCATGGGGGCAGCTTGTGCCCCTATGTTTGCAAACCTGGTTATGCTTGATTGGGAGGAGAAATATGTATTTAATAGTACATATTTTAAATACATAGCCTATTACTCACATTACCTGGATGATATTTACATTCTATGGAAAGGAGACAATGAGATGTTTGAGTCTTTTATGGAATTCTTGAACAACAGTAGTAGTTTTTTGAAGTTTACATCTACACATAATAACATTGGAGTTGCTTATCTAGACACTTATATTTCCCTAGACAATGGTGGTTTTAAATCTACTGTTTATAGAAAATCAACATTTACTAACTCATACCTTGACTATAACAGTTACCACCCTACTAATATGAAGAAAAATATCTTCAAAGGGCAATGTATTAGAGCTATTAGGATGACTTCCAACTATTCTGATATGGTGAAAGAAGTCGATTATATCAAGTCATTGTTCCTTGATAGAGGCTATAATATCAAACTTTTAGATGACATCGCTGTGTATGTTATAAGTGAGTGGGGTAAGAAATATGCCCGCTATTAGGGACCAGTAGTATTTACTCCACAACTACAGCTATTGACACTGTATCTACAGGAGCGCATTTTAAGTCTGTAGTTAAATCTAAAAATACTGAAGGACAGGACAGGTTATGTAGAGCTTGTGTTATAGAATTTAGCCCATTTTGTCAAGCTGTAAAAAATATTCTTTTTAAAAATTGGCACATTTTGACTACTACCCAGTCTATTGCAGACATTGTTGGTTCCGAACCCAAATTTGTTTACAAAATGGGTAGGAATCTAAAATGTATCCTGGAAAGGGTGAAGTCATCAAGTCAGTATACAGGTACACATACTTCCAAATGTGGTACCTGTAACCAATGTGCTTTTATATTTGAAAAATGTAGTGTTACTTTAAATAATGTAGGTCGTACTAAGGTGTTTTTTAGTAAAGGTAATTGTAGGTCGACAATGCTTGTTTATATTGCGATTTGCCAACAGTGTTATTTCTACTATGTAGGAAAGACAGAACGGCAATTGAGGCAAAGGATCTATTCACACACATACTGTATTAAGAAATCTGACACCAAGAATGCCCTTAGTAGGCATATTCAGGAACTAGGTGTACATCATACTTTCAAAGTTGCTGTTCTGGAGATAGTTAGGAAGAATCCAAGAGGAGGTGACTTAAAAAACTATTTGGCCTATAGAGAGCTTTGGTGGCAGCTTTATTTGGATGCCTTAACTCCACCTGGGATTAATGACAGTATCTCAATTAAGTCTGCACTTTTGTTAGATAATTGATTATATGTGGATAACCTGTTATGAGGGGTCAGATTATGATCTATATGTACTTATGTATTTTTTATAAGGATACATTTTCATCAAAGGTTTTTAACAGTTACGTTTTTAACATATGTACTTCCTGTATGACGGCTCCGTTTTGGTGCCAATTTGGATATTTAAAGAAGTTTCTTTGTATATTTGTTGCTCTGATGAAGCTCGCGTTGCGAGTGAAAGCACTTAACTTCATTAAATCTACCTGGTTTTACGAACTGCAGTTTTCTTGTTACTAGCTGGAACTTGCTCTGTGGGATTTAGCAGCTTGCGTTTTGGTTATTGCTGCTTACTATATTGTACATTTGCATGTAAGGTTTTTTTTATCAGAAGATCACTTAATACTGCATTCAAAAGATTAAACAGTTCATTAATCTAATTGTATTTAGGCAGTTTACCTCAGAAGATTAATGCTATGAGCTGCTAATGAGTTTTGTGATAGAATCTTGAGTTTGATTTGTTCAATTTTCACTTACAAGCAGTGTATCTGGACAAATCAGTTGTTGGTCACCCCTGAAAAATGTTAAACACTTTTGCTTGTTGAGCTTAGTTAAAAGTGCATAAAATGAACTGAAATGAAATAAAAGTAGAATAGAAATAGTGATCCCCCCTGTGATAGTAGATGAGTTTACTTTAATATGTCTTATTTATATTCAGAAGGCAGAGTGGCTGCAGTTACAAATGAATAAATAAAATAAAAGTAACACCACATCTGCATTTTTCACTGGACTGCATGTGTATTACTGAACTGCCACCTACGTGTAACTGTTTTTAGCCATTTTAACTGTTTTGCTGTTTCACTTTTTCAAATGTTTGCTGTTTGAGACCTGTTTTTCTTGCACTTTGTATTTTCTAGTACTTGTGTATTTTATAGCACAGGCTAGATTCAGATTTGCTGAATCTAGACTGTTCGGCAATATCTGAGCACTAAAACCAGCCAGCCATCTTATATTAAGAGGGCCCCCTGAACCCTCGTGTCAGGACAGTGTAGCAAAGGACACATCTGAGTTGGTAATTTTTGGAATAAGGCTCAGTATTGAGCATTTCGAATGGCCAGCTTGTTTGAAAATTGATTAACTTACTTTGTATTTAAGCAGCACTTTTGCAATGGCCCATGCTCAGTTTACAGGAGATGCTCTAGGATTGGTGTGCACTCTCTGATCTCTAGAGTGAATCCTGAGGCAGTGTAATAATTGCCTTACGTACACAGACAACCCACTACTCCTAAACCACTCAAGCTCAATTTGTGAGAAATGCATCCACACTAAGAATTTGGAAACCTTGTTCTCTCACTCACAGAACAGCAGTACTGAACAGGTTGTCAGCCCACATACTACACCACCTGCACAAGCCATGCTCTCTACACATAAACCATCAAATCCAGACCCCAGACTGAGTGTGTTCCCTGTGTGCTCTTAAGGGAAATTGTGCTTGATGCAGAGAGGTCTGCATCTGGAAATACTGAGTGTATCCATTTGTATTCCAAGTGAATGACCCTCTCCAGTGTCAGTGGTGAAGATTCAGGCTCCTTGATTACTGATCCTGAGTGGGGATGTCACATATTGGTAGCAGTGGAGCTCATCACATATTGGTAGTGCCCCTTGGGAAACGTTGCTTGATAGAAATGACCCTATATGGGAATACATTACCCCATACCCTGTCTTGAGAGCCCATCTGCATTGGCATTGCTAACCCCGGTATGGTGCTACACTGTCATATCATATGTCTACAAACTGAGTTTCCACCTAAGTAACTTGGCATTTTGATGGCTGGTTCTCTTTAGCCATAAATCCCACTCAGACACCTCCTGCCTCCTACTGCAAATACTTAGCACCAGTGTCTCCCTATTATGGTAAGGTTTCACCATATTAACATGGTACAATTTGTGCCCCTGCCTCCTGCCTAGCAGTTGTACCATATAGTTAATATTACTAAACATCCTTACTACTTTGAACAGCCCCTCCCAAGCTGCCTGCAGCTTGGTGTGTCTGACAGGAATGAGAACCATAACCTGCTGCCCCACAGCATACTCTCTGGCTCAAGCTTTCCTGTCATATCAGACATTTTCTGCTGTTGGACTTCTGCCAGGTTCTCCTAGGCCAAGCCCATGAGCTCCCTGAGCGTTGTCCTGTGGTTTACAACATATGCCACAACAAACTCCTTGTGGGATTCACACTCACCCTCCCACTCATTACAAATCAAACCTAAAGGTCCCCTCACCCTATGCCCATGCAGCAACTCAAAGGGTGAAAAAACTATGGATTCTTGGGGTACCTCTCTGTATGCAAACAGCAGATGGGGCAAATATTTGTCCCACTCTCTCTTAAACTTGTCTGTACATGCCTGTAGCATGGTCTTTAGTGTAGAGCTTAATGTATCCACAAGACCATTAGTTTGGGGATGGTAGGGGTAGTTTTTAGGTGCTTCACCCCCACAGTGCTTCCACAGATAAGCCAGCAGGTCTGACATGAAATTGGCACCTCTGTCAGTCAGTATTTCTCTCAGAAAATTTACCCTGCTGAAAATTTCTAGTAAAGCATTTGCCACCTTCTCTGCCTCAATAGAGGACAGGGTCACCGCCTCATGATATCTAGTACCATAATCAACTACCACTAAGATATACTTCTTCCCTGTGGAACTTGGGATATTCAGAGGCCCCACAATATCTATAGCTTCCCTCTGAAATAGGTTCATAGGTGTGTACTAGGCTAATGGCCCTGGAGTCTTTACAAGCCTAGCCCATAGAAGTGCCCTGGCATTGTGCCACCCGACATTAGTTCCCAGTGCCTCTATCAAGTAGAGCCACTGGAGTGATCCACGGGGTGAACTTTCTATTTCCCATCCACTCATCAAGATTTCTCTTGAAGAGGGCCAGTGAGGTGCTCTGCTTGATATGTATGGGAAGTCTATTCCAGAGCATGGGCAGTCTCTGGGTTATGAACCTGTCCATCCATCATGTTCTGTTAATTATGGTAATGAGGCTGAGGTCTCAGGAGCTTTTGGTGCAGAGGGATTGGGATTTTTTTAGATGTAGCATTTCTAACAGAGCTGGGTCAGACATGGCTTTGTAAGTTAAGCAGAGATCGACTCTTAGTAGATGATATGAGACAGAGAATAGATGGAGTTTTTTGAGTCTGTCCCTGACATGTGTTTAAGATCTAGAATCCTCTCTGTGAGGTACTTTTATGGCCTTTCCAGCTGTTGCATGTGTCTAGTGAGGTACATGCCAAATGGGGCATTATACTCGATGATTGGCCTAATGAGGGAAGTGTAGAGAGAGATGATGACCTCTTTCTTCATGAATGCAAAACCCTTGGTAATGAGATGTGCCACATAGAAGGACTTTCTGACCACAGTGGCAATGTGGTGGTTGAAGGAGAGGTTGCTGTCAGCCTGTGTCCCCAGATCTCTTATAACGCCTTCAGTATTCAGTGGGCTCCCATCGATGTGGTAATTAGTGGAAATTGAGTTTTTCACCAAATCAGATGACAAAGCATTTTTTGGCATTAAGCTTAAGGACATGGCTTTGACACCAGGCATTGGTCTCAGTGAGGCCTTTCTATAGGATGTTTACATAACTTGAGGAGTTAATGGCTGCCAGCTTGTAGCCATCTGCAAACTTGGTCAACTAGAGTCCATCCATGTTGGCCTGGACTTCTGAGAAGTAGATGCCAAACAGGAGAACATCCAGGACCGATCCCTGTGGACCTCCACTCGTGACTGGTTGGCAGTCTGACTTGGAGTCTGCTACTTTCACATTGTGGGTTCTATCTGTGACCCAGTTTGCAACCCACCTAGTGATGTAGGGGTTGATCCCTAGTTTGGTGAGTTTATCAATAATTCCTGATATCACAGGCAAAGGCATCAAAGGAGATTTGACCTTGTCTCCTGCCTTATCTACTTTTTTGCAATGCTCACAGGTCCTTCAGTACCCTGTTACATCCTTGTAATCCCAGGCCAATATAAGCTCTCATAATACATTTCTTGGTATGCTTTATGCCCATATGACCTAAAAAAGGAATGTCATGGGGTATGGCTAGAAATGCCAGATAGTAGGCTCTAGGTACTGCCAACTGCTGTATTACCTCACCCTGTAGCCCTCCTTCAGGGGTCCACTCTCTATGCATTAACCCTTTGTTCCAGTATAAAGACTCCCCTTTTCCTTGAGAATCAGGTGTCTCCCTGGCTACCTCCCTCAAGCCTCTTAGTGTAGGATCTGAGAGCTGAGCCTGTCTCAGCTCTACCTTTGTGACTCTTTCCAACTCTCCTTCCTCAGGAAGTCTGGTATTCTCTGACAGCAGTGCCTTACAGTCAGCCTGACTACTACCACTCACCTCAGCCCTTGCAGTCACTCTGTCCAAGGGGGCATCAGTACTTACCAGCAGCTGTGGCTCCCCTTCAGGCTCACTGCTACAGGGTAGCTCACTCCCTGAAATAGCCACACCATCAGCCCTGGTTTCAGGTGTGGTGTCTGGCTGGGTCTCCTCAGGCTACCAGCTCCACATGCCTATCTCCAAGCCCGACTGTGTGTAACTGCATGCACACAAGGTACTGCATTATCAAAATAATTCCCTATCAGGGCATTTTCAGGGATATCCTCAAACACACCTTCTTTCTTGCTTCATTTTCCACCCATCCCAGTCAAGGTGAACCCTGGCCAAAGGCATTTGGAATGAGGTCCCTCCTAAAGCTCTGACTGGAGTGGAAAGACTCAGCAAGTATGGTTCCTCTTTAACCACTGTAGGCTTCACAACAGTTATGTGAGAGGCTGTGTGTGCCTGTTTTACATCCACTAAGATAGGATAAAACCTCTTGTGATAGTTTGGTACCCCTGCTGTCTCCAGACAACTTACCACTGGTATACTGTTATTCCCATTTGGTGGCTCCCCCACTTAGTCTGCACAATTATGGCATCCTCTGCCTTGTGCAGCAGGACTTCATCATCTGCAGCACAAGCAGCATTTTCTAATAGTTTTCTAACTTCATCCTTGATTTGTTGACATCCTTCGGTAGCATGTAATAGGTGAACAAAATAGGTAAGCAAACATTTTAGCATTATTGTCATCTTCACAGCTTAGTTTTAGGAATTATGGTAAAGAGCTATTCTTGAGTGTATCCTGACTTTCCAGCACACTTAAAATCCTGTTGCTATGATTTCTGATGAACTGAGCATCTGGTAGCATTTCAGGCTGGCTCAATGTTATTTTTATTTTCTTTTTTTACCTCTTTTTCATTTTCCCCTTCATTGCCCATTAGGTCTTGCAGAATAGCTCCCCTTCCTTTGCACTATTGAGGACCACTTGAAGTTGAGAACCACAAAATGTAGCAGGAACAGAGCCAGATCATGGTCAAATCAGGCTCTAGGCATAGTAAGGGATCAGGGCCTCACCCCCCCCCCCACAGCCAGACCAATATCCTATTACTTTTTTGTAATAAACCCAAATCGCACTACCACAGCTAAAATAATAATAACTTTAATACAAGAACAGAAAAGGTTAAGTGCTTTCAGGCTGAAACACTTATCTTTTTCTGTTCTTGTATTAAAGTTTTTTTTTTGTTTTAGCCACAGTGGTCCGATTTGGTTTTATTACAAAATTGTGTCTTTCTTACAATTTTGGAACTTTGACATTTCTGGGGGTTATATTTTTATTACAATATTCTATTACTTGGTTGTTTCTCCCCAATTATCAGAGAACATTGTTCAAGCCTGTCAACATCCATACTACTTTTTCTCTGCACTTTTACAATGATTTCAGAGATTTTAATTTAATTTAAAAATTTTATTTTAAACACTCACACACACACACACACTCCTTAATCCTGTTTCAGAATTGCAGTTTTCCCTCTCCATCTTGCCCTGCCTAAGATCATCCTAAATCCTGCATAAGTCTTCTTCTTTCAGCTTTTCCTGGTTAGGGGTCACCACGGCAGATCACCTGTCCGCTCATGATTGGCAGTGAAGTTTTACGGTGTCGAGTTGCCAGCCCAGCGCCCAACCTTCCACAGAAGGCACACACATGCACACACTCACAGCTATGGCTAATTTAGAGTGTCCAATCCACCTACTGCATGTCTTTGGGAGGAAACCGGAGCACCCGGAGGAAACCCACATGACCACAGGGAGGACATGCAGACTCCGCACAGAAGGCACCCCAGCCGAGAATCGAACTGGAGAACCTCTTGCTGTGAGGTGGTAATGCTAACCGCTGCACCACCATGGCCACCCTAAATCCTGCATAAGTATAGAATAAAAATAAATTAATTGCAGACTTGAAAGGAAAGTAAAATATGGCAAAACCCTGCATATGTACATTACAGGAATAGAAAGAAATTAGGAAAAATTCTGAAAAAAAGGTAAAGTAATATATTCATCCTGCATGCATATCATGAGCTTTTAGAATCTCAGGTAGTTAGAAGAAGTCAGATGCTTTGGAACTGCACTCCTATTGTTGGAAGTAGAAGTCAGGCGATTTTTGTATTAGTATGAGCAGAAGTCAGGTGCTATACCAGTCCCATGGTATGCTGACTATGGAGCACAGAAAGCACAATGGGGCAAGCCAGCAAGACTTGCATGCTTAAAAAACTAAATAATGCTGACTTTTTTTATTTTTACCAGGCCACAGTATTTTACAGATGGGTCATGTGCCTTGGTGTACCCCAGTGTAATGCTGCCTATGCACACAACACATCGACATGTCTCCTATTCATCAACACAGAAATATTCTGAGGAAGTCCAGTACAATTTTAAATATAAAAGCACTTATACAATAAATTTCATGTTGTAAGTGTATGGGCATCTGCAGTTTTTGGTATCTGAGTGCAATTTGTGTCTGCAGTTCAGTGCTGTGGTTATTTGATTTCTTATATAATGGATTATTGCCATAAATTCAATGACCACCACATTGAATATATGCAGTATGAATAACCCTGATGTTCAAAATCATCATGGGCAGTCCCTTAAAGTTATTATGTATGATGTTGCTTGTCCATAGTTCCAAAAGCAGTGTTATTCATAAAACTGAATCAAACAACGATCAAGGATGTAGACAGGAAACATCAGACACAATCCCCTTGAAGGATTAAGAGACTGTAGACAATGTTACAGACAGTGGTGATACAGTAAGCCAGCTCTGTAGTCTGCAGTCATAGCTAGTAGAAATCTATAATGAAGCTGCAGTCTGTTGCCATGATTGTGGATCAGGGGGCTCTGGCATTATACTTGAATGCAGAGATGTCATGCAATGAGTTCTCCTATTGGCTGGACCACAGCTGCATCACTACTGGGGGGGGGGGTAATTTTTGCCGGTTGTTGTTTCCTACTCTACAAAGGGGTTTTTTGTCAATTACTTTTGTGCTGCTCAGCTACCAACAGTGGGGAAGGAAGATCAGTTCAGTCATAAGCATGATACTAACTGTATGTATTCAGCTTGGGTAACTTAAGTTATCCCTTTGGGAACAGACTGTATGCAGCTGGAGTGATGTTTGTGAACTATTTATGATTCTGGGGTGAGGTACATTTACATCTGTACTCCATGCATTGAGTGCAATGGTTACATATTGGTGGTAAGGCTGCTTACAATGTATTATCCCATGGTGTATGGACCACTATGAATTGTAGTCACAAATTGATGATACTACCATCATGTTATTAACATATCCGATGTGTACAGATTGCAAGGCATGAGTTCAGATATGTATGGCATTTTGTATTCGTACAAGTGTTAGAAAAAGAAATACCGTGTATGTAAACTTCAGGGGAAGACTATATTCTGATGTACCATATAAGGGAGAGAATATGTTAATATTTGGCATTTTCACTGGCAAAATGTTATTTTGCATTTGCCCTGTATTCCTCTTATGACTGAACAATGTGTTAAAACTTTCTCCATTCCACTAATAAAATAGTCTATTTTACATATATCCCAGGATCCAGCTGTAATGATGTTTCAGACTATATTAAGGCCATTACATATATAGTTTCTTATGTAATTACCTGCTGTCATCATTTGCTTTCTTAAGACTTGGTAATCTTAGATGGTAATAAGAAAGGGAGATAAAGTAAATGCTGTTATACTATTTTAAAACAATTGCAGTGTTTCCTTTCATAAGATACTAAGGTAAGTGATACATAACAGGGTGTCAATCACTGTTGATATGTTTTGAGACTATGTTAATAATAAATGATAAAGTAAAAAGTAGTCTGTGATAAATTTCTCAATTTTTGGTACCACAGTGGTGACTAAGGGTCATAATGTAAAATAATATAGTCTGAATTTTAATCATAACTATCTTGTTACGCACTCAAGAAAATTATTTCAGGAAACAGACCTCAAAAATTAAGTTTCAGAGGTGAATTCTCTGAAACCTGTTTTAAAAAGAAATACACATTTTATTCAGAAAATGTCATTTTTTTTCTTTTATAATGCAAAAACATGAAAACAATGTCATACATAAAAACAGCTTAAGAACATAACAACATAGTATTGCTAGAGAAGCCAAAAGGCCACACTCTAAATCAAGCTTTATTCATGTCCATTGTGAAAACAGTAGTCATAGGTAGAGACTAAGGGATAAGGAACAGATATCAAATTTATATTTTGAACTTTGTTTCCAAGGAAAGTATGCTTAAGAAGGCAAAAATGTTGAGCTGCATTGTAATCTTTCTGAACACAGTACCCTTAGTCCCATCTGAAACTGAGATCTATGACAGGAAATACAAATATCCTGAAATACAGTTTGAGAAACCATAGCAAAATGAAATTATAATCAGTAATACTTGAAGCTTCCACTTATAGCATTTATAACACAGCAAAACATTGTATCACATTGATTGGAACTGATGTTTTGTAACCTATGTTACAATCAGATCTGCATACAGTGAATCCAAACTGATCACACTCAAGCCATCAAAAAGCATAATCAATTACCTTTAAAATTATCAGCAAATAAAGCACTGACAATGAATAAAGTTGCATAGCAGGGAAATGCAGGTACAAATAAGTAAATGGTAGTTGACGACCTTTCAGATTATCAGCAAATGATGAAAGGAACATTCATAAATAAGGAAATGCAGATATAAATAAGTAAATAAATAGAAACAGGAACCTGTGGCAATCTATAACATACAAGAATAAAGTAAGTAATTAAATCATTAAATAAGTTTGACCAATAATAGCAATAAAAACATTAAACCAGTGAACAAGTCTGCAGTGATAACTTTATCAAATAGGTTGGCCACAATATTTAAAGAAATAAAGCTACCCCTAGACCTGTGCCATACATAGACCTTACCAGTCTAATTCTTTAATCACTACACCAACAAGATGTTGCAGTTTCAATTGTTCCTGTTGTCCCTTTTATTCTTCCTTTTTCTATTATTGAACAGATAGGATTATGTATTTTCACTTTTTTTTATTAATACGCATACAACTAACGTTCAATGTCCATCCATCCTCAACCCCTTTTTCCCATTTTGCACATTTAATGTGTATATATATATATATATATATATATATATAAATATATATATATATATATATACACACACACACACACACACACACACACACACACACACACACACACACACACACACACATATCTATCTATATATAAACAATATGATTTTGGGGCACATGCCTAGGCATAAAAAGGCCCTTGTGGTTGTTAGCACAGTAAACACCTATGAACCTATGATTATCTTTATAAACATCCATGTCAATTTTAAAACTTGAACTGATGAATACTGTAACTCAGTATGAATCATGATTTACAATTTTGAGTATATTTTAAAAAGTGCCTAGCCAATACTTTGTTGGGTGTAATATGTGCCCACATTAACTGAATTTCTATTCTGCCACTGGACCACTTATATTGGGAAGATATGCATAGGCATTTGCATTAACATTACTGACTTTGCAAGAATGCATGAGACATTTTACATAGCCCTATAAATACACTGGCTGGGATTCACTAATCCTCCGTGTAAGACTAACTAAGTCTTACATGGAAACTGCAGTCTAAGAGTATGATGTCAGCGTGTCATGCATATTCATGAGGGCATGCTATCTCAACTCTAAGGCTAACACGGAGCGTGCACGAGTGCAGGGGGCGTGTCAGACTGCCGAGCAGTTCAAATATCCATGCCCCTGCAAATGCCTAAAATGCAAATGTCAACTGAAATGAGCGAGTCCGCTCAAATGTCTACATACTCAACACTACACTCTCCCACATTCTAAATCCCTGTACAAGTTTAAAATGTAAAGCTTTCCTATTTTTTTTTTATTTTTTTTATTCCCGATGTAGCTGCCCGTATTTGCACGTGTATGCGCGGGTTTGCCCATTGCTTAGCTACAGTTAGCAGTGTAGACATCGAAGAGGATAATAAACTACTTATATGTAAATTAAGCCAAATAGCAATAGCGTAGTGGTAGAACCCTCGCACAAAGAGGAGGCATTCCTGGTTCGAGTCCCATCACTCCCCTTCCTATTTTCTGTAGGAAATGTGTGCATAAAATGAATTCCTGACATTTACCTTTTAAATTACAGTAAAATGCATTGAAATGGCCTATGTGGAAGTGAACAAAGCAATGTGAAGCACTGGTAAGCAAAGTTTACTAGTATTAAGCACAGTTAAGTATAAGCATTTATAGCTTAGCACTGCTTTAACTTTGTGCGGAGCTGCGCATCGCGCCAACTAACGCAAACAAAACATGTTCGCGCGGAGCTGCGGAACGCGCTAACTAGCGCAACGTTAGGCAACGTCGGGCAAAGTTGAGTAAAGTCGACTACACACAGCCACACCTCCTAGCCGGTCAGGCCAGTAGTAAAATAAAAGCAATGACAGGCCTCAAACCTGGGATACTGTGCACCATAATCACAGTATTAAACCATTAAGCCATGACAGCTTTAAATATGGATGCATTTCCAACACACTCATATATATCAATGGAAGTTACCCATTGCTAAGCAGGTTTCCTTTTAGCTGAGATTTTTCAAAACCGGCAAATCACAAATAAGTCCGGGAAATGAGGCATATTTACGCTCCATAGGCGGGAATAATTGCCATAACTGGTTGTAGCTCCCATCTGCAGACAGTACGGACGTTGTTGGAGAGGGCTCTTGTTTTCGAGTGAAATGGTGGGTATTGAGGAGTCAAAAGTAATGGTTTGGCTCCTTGTCCATCATCAGGATACAAGACTCCTGCAGGGCCAGTTTCAGGGCACTGAGTACAAAGCGGAAGCCTGGAACCATCTAGCACCTGATCTCACCAGTGCCACAGGCGTCCCTCGGACTGGTGAGCAGGTCAGACACCACTACTCAGACCTGAAGAGACGCAAGGAGGACGGACTGAACCAGTGGATACAGGAGGCCTGTGAAATGGAAAATGCCCCACTACTGAGTATGTAGCCATGGAATGAAGTATGTAAGAATTGCTATTGTAGTCTATATTATGGATAGGTATGTCTCAATATCCCTTCATTTACTTCACAACTGCAGGTGTCCGTGCTGCGAATCAGCAAGCCTATGCAGATAGGCTGCTAAGGCTGCACCACCAGGCAAGTTAGTAATTATTCTGCATGTGTTGTCATATAAAGGAAATGAGAGAGCCAGAACAAGAGTGTTGTAACCCATTAATAAAGGTTTAATAAGTGTTGAATAACTTCTCTGCATGTACTGTTATATAAAATAAGTGAGACAGCATGAAACGGTGTTGTAACCCAGTAATAAAGGTATAATATGTCTTGAATAAAAGACCTCTGCATGCACTGATATATCAAATAAATGAGAGAGCCACTAGAAAAGTGTGTAATGTAATTAATAAAGGTATAATTCCTGGAGTGTGTCCATGTCACTTTCTTCGATATGTTGTTGTACCCTTGCATTATAGAAATAGTACTGCTGTATTAAGCACAGTCAACCCACTCATGAGTAGGCCCATATAAAGTGGATGAAGGAAGTGCCAGTAGCTGTTAAGCATATATACAGTCCTCAACTGTCGGTTCATGGCCGGCATGTACAGGTTAATCTGGCACATGAGTAGCTTGTTATTGTGTTCCCCAGAAATGTCAGTGTGCTGCTAGAAATGTAGGGGGCTGTTAACATATACCTGATAATGTCACCTGAACACATCCAGATATGTAGATATATAAATATAAATGAAATATATAAATATGTAGCAGTAACATCTGCATCCAGGACAGTTTGTATGTCAGATACAGGTCAGGTATATCAAGAACTAACAAAACCCATTTCACAATTTAATGGACATTGCGTAGTGTAATAATACATGTAGGGGATATATAACTGCAGTCAATAGGAATGTGGTGTAAACTATACGTATATATAAGTTGTTAATGGAGGTATCTTTTTACACCCTACATAAACAATGCAATTCCACACCTCAATGGGTATGTCTAATCTCATAACATTTGTTGGCACACATGTCCTATTGGTTTATAAATATCTGCATTTACTTTGACGCATGTGCCCTGTTCACATACCACAATCTTGGTGACCTGTTGCCACCAATCAATCCTGCATGCTGTCGGAATGTCCACTGTTGTTCTATATATGCATGTGTTATGCTTGCTGTTCAACTGTTGGAACTCTGGTGTGTTGGGTTAATGGGAATGCTACTGTATGCTGTTACAACTAAATTGGAATGCTGTTGGCTATTACTAACCCATAGTGTCATTAAATCCTCCTAAACATAGAACGTATGGGAAGGCCGGTCCCAGCGGACCCACCTGTCCCACCTCAGCTGGCGATGGCACCTGGCACCAGCAGGTCCGGTGCCAAGCCTGGGACCTTCTCCTCTGTTGGCCCTGTGCCATCTTTGGGTGGAAGCACTGCAGGGGATGGGGCTCATCCCCCCATGCAAGCGTGGCCAGAGGAGGGCCACCTATCACCCTCCAAATGGTCTGGGCTGTGGTGCGTAGGGAGATTGAGTGTTCAGTTGCTGATCCTCTATGCCAGCTCGAGGCAAGAGTGACGCAACTCACAGATGGGCCTGCCCCTCCTACGTAGCCCCCAGCATAGCCACTCTCCAGGCTATGAAGGTGCAGTGGTGACTGCCCATGGGTGGGGATCTCAGTTCCACTGTTGCCATCTGTGGGCTCATGGGCTTGCGGCTTCCAAACATCCTTCCCCGTCAATGGTGTTCACCCACCTCATGTGTCATATTCCTCCCCTGGATGCATCTTGTTTGTCTTGTCTGTTTACCTCCCCAACCTACCTCCCAAAATATACCTACTTCCCCTACCCCACATTCCACTCTCACCTGAAAAAAAAATGGGCAATCTGCTCCCACAAAAAAATTACGCCCCATACATAGCTGCCCATTTTGCACACATGTCCACTGGACACATAAACTGAAATTTAATTGGCAGTACAACATACTTCATTGTCCTCACCCCTCTCTCAGGGATGGAAGGTTTCAATTCCCTCCAAATTACTAATATATGCACAGCTGTTGCTGTTAAAGAAATGGGCAGCTATGGACCTTCCCTACACCCATCCTGCACATCCCGAGCTGTTTTCCCTACTGTTTTTCCCTCGTTGTGCCTCTTTTTCACCACTTTCCTATCTCCCCATTTCTTTTCTTTCAAAGAAATGAGAGTGGGGGTTAGCGGGAGTGAACACTTTTAAGCAGTAGTTAGCAGGTTTGCGCGAGTGTGCGCTTGGGTGCGCTTTGCTAAATATTGCTAAGCGTCATGCAAACCCACGCAAATCCACTTACAACTGCTTAAAAGTGCCTTAGTCACCCTGCATGTGAGGGCCCTTGTTCTGCTCAGCAGCAAAATAAAACACCACTGTCAGTCTCGAACCCCGGACCTCAGACACACTAGACTGCATGAAGTACCACTAAGCCACAGTAGATATACAGCAGGTTGTTGCTGAAATATATATATCATGCATCAGAATGAGTGAATGTAAAGGTAAGATAGGAATGCCATAACACAAAACCTGTTCTGTGGAACTTTACCAGCAGTTGTTGTGGAATAGCATTACATGACTGCGATAACAGAACCAGCCATTTTAGCAGTAAATAATGTTACAGCAGCACTTTACTACCCCCACACAGTATCACAGAAGGACAATCCCCACCCAAATGTACAAAATACCTGTGTGTTCAAGGTCCAGCAAGGATGTAGGTAAGCATACTCAGTACTGGAATTGTCCAGTTTTCATGAGCATCCAGTGCTAATGTCAACAAAAAAAAACACAAACTTTGCAGAAGTGAGTACATTAATATCCACAGTATAGCAGTTCACAAACAGTTCATGTGCCAAATGTAAACATCTCAATAACTACGTATGTATGGCAGCTAATTGCATAAGTAAAAAAGAAACTACATACTCCCATGTATCTTGTGTTAGCATTTGTAGGGGTAAGTACAATTCTACACTGACAACTATGCACTGGAAGTGGCAACATTCAGGTCTGAGTACAACATTCAAATCACTGGCTACACCCCTAGCATCAGATACAAGAAGTACACCAACCTTCTGACTTACACAGCGGTGTCCACAGCAAACAAGCATGGTCCCCACTTTGGAAAGCTGAAAGGGCTATGCCTACCTGACCTAGAAATTTATAGCATTTGGTTGCTATGACAGTGAGTACTGCAAGTACCACACAGCAGGTTGCATGCAATTGTAAAATGGTGCCCAGCAATTGGTACAGAGGCCATCACATGCACATGTGCAGATACCTATAAAAGCAGGCTATACTAGCTGTCCACACATGCAATCATTTCATTGCAGGAATGGAGAGAGAGGGAGAGGGAGAGAGAGAGAGCATTATAGAGTGACACAGAGAGACACAGACCACAGCAACAGCAACAGGAAACAAAAAAGATATAAAAGAAAATATATATGAAAAAAATATATTGAAAAAATATATATATTGAAAAAAATATATATTGGAAAAAAATATATATTGAAAAAAATATATTGAAAAAATATATATTGAAAACAAAAATATATTGAAAAAGAAAATATATTGAAATAAAAAATATATTGAAAAAAGAAAATATATTGAAAAAATATATATTGAAAAAATATATATATTGAAAAAATATTAATTGAAAAAAAATATATAGAAAAAAATATAATATATTGAAAAATATAATATATTGAAAAAATATTTAGAAAAAAATAAGATATAAACAAAACAAAGCATACAAAACACACAGAACTGACTACTACTACAAACACATACAAAGGAAGGTATGTAACAGATATGTATTTACTGGCATGTAGTAGATGTTTTTGAAGAGTACTCTACATAGTTTGAATCATCCATATGTGGCAACAGTACGTATCTATGCACAGATGCCCTGCATAACTACTGCCATGGAGAAATCAGTGTGTAGCTGTGTGCAGTGGGATATGACTGTGACATATGTAGTTCAGCATTAAATGTCAAACATCTGATCCATGTTATCTGTGTTCTGTACAGTAGTGTGTACAATGTCTGTTTGGGGGAGTAGCGCATACAGTTATGTAAACATGGATGTGACAGAGTATCAAATGCATGATAGTCATATTAATGTGTAGCTTAGCATTGGCAATAGCTGTACCAGGCTAGTATGGTAATTTAGCATTTGCAGCTATATATACACCCTCTAATATTACTGTGTGCTCACATGTGACACCTGTTCATGTTACAGCAAGGCCCAACAGGTCAGCCATGAGGTACATGGACTTACATCAGTGTGGTCTTTGTGTGTGTATGGCACATACATACAGAGAGATCTGTCTGTGTCAGATATATTAGCATCTGTACATGTGCATAGAGCAAGGGACATACTGCAACTGTTTGTGAAAGGTGGATATCTATATATATGTTGTTGAAGGTTGTTGTGTGCATATTTCTATGTAGGTTGTAGTGTGTGGCAAACCAGACAGAATACAGTGCTGGTATATGACATGTGATGGTTGAACGCTGTGGGTATGATTAGTCAGTTTTGCAGTGTTGCAGCCAGTGAGGCCTGCTAAGGCTACATGGGCTGAGATCACCTTCAATGTATTCTGCACAACACTGTGCAATATTATGACATAACTGCATACCTCACAACCTTCCCATACTTGATATTCCCACCATGAAAGGTGGACTGTATATGTGCCTATATGTATATCTATATGTACACCAATGGATGTTTATATGTATGTGTGTATATATATATATATATATATATATATATATATATATATATATATATATATATATATATATATATATATATATATATATATAGAAAGAGAGAGAGACAGAGAGTGAGAGCGAGAGACAGGGTCATATTTACTGCAACAGATGCCTGGTGACAAAGCCATGGACTCAAGCTCAATGTTGCCACTGCATTGGCATCCCTCCTTGCAAAAACTCAGTACCCATTAACTACCACATAGGTGGTAGTCTACTTAACAGCAAAGGTGTGATAAGAGACCATGGGACACAGGTGGACAGTAGTCTCCCCTTTGATAATCACAGTGCCACACTAGTCATGTAATCTGTCTACGTGGCACACGTCATCACAAAAGGTGTGTCATCCAGGGAAATATAGGTCAGTGTTCCCCTCTACTCCACACACATAAAACCCATTATAGCATACAATGCCCATGTGGTATGTACCTCGCAAGACATCTACAGCAACTGGAAAGCACACAGACATACCTCACAAAGAGTAATACTGGCCTCAAACAGATGCCCTATGCAGACCGTCTCACAAAACCACAGCTAGACTGTGTCGCATACCATCTACCCAGAGGTGACCTCTGCCTAACATGCAAAGCTATGTGAAACCCAGAACTGTTGGACATGCCCCACGTAAACAGATCACAATCCCTAAGAGCTACATGCTCTAGGGACCTAAACCTTGTCACCTCAATAAACAGCACATGCTGGAGGGATAGATCCCTATCTCAGAGACATCCTATACTCTGGAACAAACCACCTATCAATAGCAAACAAAGCTCCTAATTATCAGTCGTCATATATAAATCTGATGATTGTATGGGAGATAGGAAATACACCCTTGGAATCACCTCTGTGGCTCTGCTTGACAGGGCCAAGTGAAATGAAATTACCTGTGTGTCAAAGGCCAGGGTAGCGTATGGCTAGACATCTATAGGTCCTAGGACCAGTAGCCTATAACCTACCTATGAACCGATACACACCCATATATACTTGTTGCAATAATTGCTATGTGAGGTTGACTGAGTGTGATGATGAATGTGTTGGTGAATGTGTCAGAGTTCTGTATATGTGTGATAGCTAAGTGGGAAACTGTTTCTGTCATGGTATTATGTGTCCTAGCTGTGATCCCAGCAAAAGATGTGTATGCTATTGCTAGGCAGAAAAAGCAGTATGCCAGATGGTCTGACGTAGTCTGTTGGTGTCAACTGGGGTGTCCCATTGTAGGCTGTAGCAGTACATGTATGCTTATTGAGTGTTACTGTTGGTGAATCCAACCCCTGAATAAACTGTAGTACTACCTGAAGCTGTATGCCTAAACAGCACAGTATGGTGTATGTCCACATGTCTTGGAACCACTGTTTTGTTTGTTCCCCATAGTCCTCACAGATGACATACCTCAGGCATAAGGTCTTGTAACTACTGACACACAGTACTGTATGGTACATAGGTAAAGGTCATGTGGGTTGCCATACCGTTGTGTCTGGTATGTATGGCTGATGTGTGTCTGTGTATGCCTGTACCATGGCCTCGGTCATATGTGTGTTACAGGATATAGGTGCATATCTAGCAACATGTATAGTCTAGTACAGCAGTATGCCACCTATATTGACGAATGAGCACATATGTTAGGCAGGGGTTTGCCATCAATGATTAGTGTGGTATACTGGTAATACTGTAACTGGACTTTACAATCATTGCAATGGATTACATGTTACATTATGCATTAGCTTGATACATACCCCCTGTTACTAGGTGGTGCATTGTGTCACATACAGTGTGCCATGTATTGTTGTATAGTCTTACATACTGGTTTATCTTTGTTGCTGTGCAAAACATGGTTTGATATATAGAGTGTGCCAGGCACTGTCAGGCAGTTGTGGGTTGAGCACTGATATGTGGTATTGAAAGTGTGTATCCTTTGACAGCCAGTAGGTTGCTATATATGGCAGTTAAATGATATCTGTACTTTAGAATGTTAAGTGTGCCACTTGACTTGCTCACACATATTGTTTCATTGTCTTCCAGGGTCATGGCCCACCATCGTAATCCCTCATACAGCCAGCAGAGGAGGAAGTGATTACAGTCACCATGGTTCAGCACTGCACCCTGCTGTTCTCAAGAACCAGCCAGGACCAGCATGAGCAGACTGCACTTTGGAAAGATCTTGTTTGTAGGGCAAATGACATAGGCATGCATAACCAGACATATGAGCAGGTACACCACCACTGCAGTGATTTAATTAGACATGTCCGGCAGCGTGCGTCTGATATCCATAGACAACAACTTGCCACAGGTGGTGGGGTAGCCATCCATCCCCCCCTCACCGAGGGGAGGAGCTGCTCCTGAGCCAGGTGACTCCTGTCCAACAACAACAACAACAACTAACATGCATCATCATGGAAGCCGGAGCCACCCAGCAAGTTGACATGGAGTGTGCAGGTAACATGGCATAGCTGTACACTACTGTTACCTCTATTGGTAGATCATGCTTATGTGAGATGTGTACTGTGTAGTTACAAGATGTGGTGCCTAGTGCTGTGCAATAATAATAATAATTCAGAATATAATATGCAGGCCTGTGACTGTCAACAGCCGTACTACTGAAAGATTGCAAACACACAGTAGCAATGCCACAGTTGCTGCCACTGACAAACTCTCTCATATCCTTGTAGGTCCCTCTGGTGTAACAGCAAGGCAGCAGACCCATGCTGGTGAGTGTGTTCTACATTTAATATTGCTAATTAAAAGTGCATGTCATAGGTGAGGTGTAGGCCATGTACACGTCACACACCAGTGCTTAATGCATGCTGTGCATGTTTGCTGTGAGACTATGCACATCTCAGTAACGTGAGTAGCTGCCTCAGACACATGCAATACACAGAGCATCCCACACAATTGTGGCAACACTGTAGTGGACGTTGGATAGGCAGAGTCGATGCACATGCACACAACACACACAACTGTGTCATACGCAGTACACGTTAACATGCTACACTTGACGTATTCAGACACCCACTGTAAGGTCACACTTCAGTATCCCAAATGTCATCCACACAGCACACATAATATACCTGAGGGATAGAGGCCTCTCATGTGGCTGTGTGACACTCTTCAACACATAACACATTCATGTTAGGCAATGCCCCCTATTGGGCACCTTACAAACCCATGTAACAACTGGCCGTGAAATGGTGAATGTAGCCATGGTACTGCAGTTCAGGTACAGCATGCTATGTGCCGGTCTGGCACACATTAGTAGCCTTAAGTGACCACATGATGCTGCATGATGATGTCTCATGGTACTACACCCCATCCAGTTACAGTGGCCACAGTACTACACATATCATTAATTGCTATGCACCTCAATGTTGTGTGTGCAAACATATGCACCTATGTGCAATACGCATAGCAATCACCATTTGTACAAAGTGACACACATGTCTTGTAATGCTATTGAGTGTATAGGTCACATGACACACATTGTGTATGTGTGATGTTTAATGCTGCAGTTGTGTGGTAGCATGCCATGTCATGGCTGGCACTGGCATGTCCACAATATGTCCTACACTCACCATAACCACTGTACAATGGCTATGTTGAGCAATGGTATTCCATCAGGTATAGATGCACCACTCATCCTGTGTGTATACATAGCATGCATGTGCTAAACCTGTGTCCACAATTATCTGCTAAAGACACAGATGCTCTAATCAGAAATGGATATCTATGTGACACACTGATACACATCCAGCCATGGTATGTATACCTGTGAGTGATAGTGCACAGGACATTGCAGAGCTTTTAATACTTGCACAGCAATGTTGTTTCCATGTACACATTGCGTTCCAGGGTGAGGCCAATCACTGAACAAAACACACATGCATCAAAGCCATGTATACTGTTATTAGCAAGGGCTGTCTACACTCACACTGCATGCTGTTGAGCAACACACGCCCTACATGCTGTCATGTTTTCTATAAATGTTTGGCTTGTGATACTCTACCCTACCATCACATGCTATTGAGTATGTTCTGGATTGATGGTGGTGTGTGAGTGTGTGTGTGTGTGTGTGTGTGTGTGTGTGTGTGTGTGTGTGTGTGTGTGTGTGTGTCTGTCTGTTTTAGTGAGGAGTGTATTTGTGTGCATGTGTTCATGTGTGCATGTGTTCACGTGTGCATGTGTTCACGTGTGCATGTGTTCATGTGTGCATATGTTCGTGTGTGCATGTGTTCATGTGTCCATGTGTGCATGTGTGCATGTGTTCATGTGTTCATGTGTGCATGTGTGCATGTGTGCAGACAACATGTACAGGTCGTGAAGTGTGTTTCCTGTCTCCCTCTCACAGGTGCTGATTTTGGGATGGTTCACTGCAGCAGGGAAACTGATGTCACTGAGCATGATAATGATAATGATGATAGGTGTGCTGAGGCACAGGCATGTTTGCCATGGTCTGTCGTTGGGCCAACAATCAACAGTACACAAGTGTCCACCCCATCCATGCACACAGTCATACTGCCAATACATCTATCACCAATGCCCTTAGCTGAGGGACAGCGTACAGCCGACATTGACCAGGACAGTGTGGTATCTATGGCACATGCATCCCAACACAGCAGCCATACCCAGAAGTCTGGAAGGGTACCACATAGGCAGATGTCCAGGGGTTATCATCGGAGCACTGCTGCTCATCATGCCACTGGCAGACGTGCCACAGGTCTTACAACCTCATGCATGTTCCAGGCTGACATGGAGGCACAGGCACGTTTGGAACGGTACACCAGACAGGGACTAAGGGCACAGAGGGCACATAACACTGCTGTAATTGACAGTATCCATGACCTAGCAGGTGCCATCCGTCATTACACTGCTGTCACTGATAGATGTTGAGGTGAGACATTGGATGTCCTCCCCAATGTCATGTCCATGTGTCAGGACAGTACGGGATGGTTGAGTCAACAATGTGGACATATGCCAGCAACATCAGTAGCTGACAGTTGGCATGGATGTCCCTCAAGTCACAGCCGCTCCCATAGTGCCAGTACCAGCCCCAGCAATGTTGAGGGTGGGCTGCCCATAGACCATCCTAGAAGACCACGTGCATATGGCTCTGGACAGTCCCAGTAGGGACCTGGGTCCAGTGTATATCAATCTCCCTCTGCGGATAGTACACAGTCAGGCTTAGTACCTGACAGTGTCAGTAGCACCCCTGCCAGGCACAGGTACTGTATCCGTGGCCAGAGAAGGTGATCTGTAAAGCCTGGCAGGTACAGTATGTGGCTGTCCCACAAATACCTGTATATGGCAGCCACATGGTGGAACTGTGTGCATGCAGACACACACACATAAACAAGGCACCTAGGGCTACCACATACACGCACACATTACATCAACATTGGCCCATAGCAGTACTCTTGGCCCTCACACACACACACACACACACACACACACACACACACACACACACACACACATATATACATGTCGATTGTATGGTGCACTGTAGGCCTCTGGCAAACCAACAACACACCCTGTGCATATGATGAAACCTGGGCCACCTCTTGTCATCTGTAACATCGATGCAGGAACAGGCTACCATGGTGCTGATGCACAGGGTGACTTTATAGCAGTATAGCAATGTTAGCATGTTGTCAGCAGTACAGTGTAATGATATGCTTGAAGGTGTAGCTGAGCAGGCATGATGCATGTAAGCTATGATTGTCAATGTAATAATGTTTACACCAGGGTTAGTTCCAATAGTGTATTGTCCATCCACATGCCACTTGGCTGATGTGTGTAGTATTGGCAGCATGTGTTAGAGAGTGGACAGTATGTGTGGGATGTGTGTGGCACAGATTTGCAGGTGTACATTTGTGAACATGGTGGAGGTGCACTGTCTGCATGTATGTGCATAGTGGACACATGGGCAGGGTGACATGCTCTGTATTACACAGTAACACTCCATAGTCTCGATTGGTGGCCAGTATGCATTGTACTACACACATTTCAGAACTTGACTACACATGTGTGTATGACATGGTTTGACACTGTGCTGTGGGTGATACTGTTACTACCTGTAATTGTTTTGTATTCTGGTAATATGCATAACTTCAACAGCCTGACCATAACCAATCGTTAGATGATGTCTTGACAACTGACACCCAGATGTAGGACACACAGTAACATTTGGATCCTTCAGGTACTATACTATGCCAGTAACCAGTGGTATTCACCTGCACCCATTACTGAGACCACTCCTGTTTGACATATAGCTCTCTTAGGTACAAGCAATCACAGTAGGGATATGTCCATCCACGTGTGGTAATGCATACTGTGACCTATAATGCATTCTCCAGATGACACACACATCCTCCACAAGGGTATCACACAGATAGATCCCTGTTCTCAAACCCATACTGTAAAGCTATAAGCCAAACAAAGCATAGTCATCCACCTTTACAGAACATAATATACCCACAGTACCACATAGGTAGTAGCCACCAACATGAAGAACAGGTACCGATGTGTACATGCAACCAAGTGGTACGTCATCTCTCCTTTGATAATCACATTTTCAAAGTTATGTTTAAATCCCTCGGTGGATCACATAAGCAATAAGGAGTCTGCATGCATATCCACAAAGGTTGTTGTACACCTATAATGAATAGCCATCATTGATAAACCCTGCTGCATTTGAACAGGTCTGACATATACCTCGGCCATAAACCCTCACTCACACAATTCTATAGAAACCGTAATGAGTGTGTGTGACACAGTTGACCTAGGCCAGGGATCACTGCAGTGGCTGGCCTTGTCACAAGCATACAGATGTGACCTAAGGTCTGGAAAGCAGCAGCACACTCTTGAAAAGATGACAGATGTGTTCTTGGAGAAAGCAGGGTTCCCACACATGCAATAATTGAGGTCACATGTACGTATATGTATTTGCCACACAGCTACCTCACATGTGCAATGCACATACTGGTGTCATACTGATATGTCAGACAGTAGTAAAAGCAAAACCCACAGCCCATTGACCAGCAGTGTCACACACATAGAGAACACTCACACTCACGAATTGCAGGATCCAAACCCCTACCTAACTACTTCATGATACTAGAAGAATATCTATTAACACGACACGTTATACACATTACTGTGAGTTCTTTTTTCCACAGGTATATTTGTAGGATGGTGACATCATCCGACCTGACAAAGATTAATATACCACTTTTAAGGTGTTTGAGTACTCTCCAAAAAGTTTGCTCCTCTTCAAAGAGATCACACACAGACACACACTTGCCAAGTGCAGGATTCAAACCCCCATTTAACTGGCTTATGATACTACAGGAGTACACATTTACACTACGCTCTATACACATTACTATAAATTCTCTTTTCCACAGGTATATTTGTAGGATGGTGACATCATCAGACCTGACAATGATTAGTATACCACTTTCAAGGTGTTTGAGTACTCTCCAAAAAGGTGGCTCCTCTCAAAGGAGATCACTCACAAATAGACACACACTTGTCAAGTGCAGGATTCAAACCCCCACCTAACTGGTTTATGAAACTACAGGTGTACACATTTACACAATGCGCTATACACATTACTGTGAGCTCTATTTTCCACAGGTATATTTGCAGGATCGTGACATCATCAGACTAGACAAAGTGGGTTACATTAGGTGACATTGGGTGGGCTACATAGAAGGAATAGCTAAACACTTTGGCCATGTGATCATCAAAGGAGAGTTTGCTATCTAACTGTGTCCCCAGGGCCTTCATGACTTTCTCCATACATACTGGAGTACCACCTATGTGGTAATTTGTTTGCACTTCGTTTTAGCCAAAGGGGATGACTATGCATTCTTTGGCATTCTTCTTGGGGCATTGTTTTGATACCAGATATCTGTCTCTGTAAGCCCCTTCTGGAGGATGTGTGTGTCAGCCATACAGTCGATTATGGACCACAGTTAGCAGTCATCTGCAAACTTGTTCATCCATACTCCTTCAGTGCTTGCCTGTACCTCTGAGCAGTGTCTACTGAACAGGTGGGGTCCCAGAATCAAGACCTGTGGGATGCCATTTGTAACTGTCTTAGAGTCGGACATGGCACCTGCAACTCTGTACATGTGTGTTTGATCTGTGAGCCACTTGGCCACACATCCTATGACATAGCTGTTGATGTTCAGGCTGGTAAGTGTGTCCATGATGACAGAGTGGGGAATGGTGTAAAAAGTCCTTAGTGAGGTCCAGTTGGGCTGTGTGGACTACTTTCACCTCCATCTATGTCTTTGGTAACTGTTTGAGGTAAGTCAACTATGTTTAGGTGGCAGGATCTGCCTTTAACAAGGTGAGGTTGTGTAGAGTCCAGTGTCTGGAGCTTCTCAATGTCTCTGTTTATGGGTTCCATGACAATTTGCTCAATAGCTTTGTAGACCAGGCTGAGTAGACATATAGGGCAATGGTTTCCAGGTTCTGTTGTGGCACCCCCTTTGTGGAGCTGGATTACTGTTAGTGTATGCCATTCTTTGGGTACATACCCTGTGGTACGATTGAGTCTGGGCAGTGAATGTAGGTGAGGGTGCAGTTCCTTTTGGGCCTAGTGTAAGATGCAGCCTGGGACACCATCCAGTCCCATTGATGCTGTGTTCTTGGCTTTGGAGAGGGCTGTCTTTACCTGCATGTCCATGACATATGGGGCTCTGCATCCTTCTGTGATGGACACAGGCCCTTTTGGGGGTGATGGGAGGAAGTTTACACTGAACTTGTCCCCCAGGATGTGGGCAATGAAAGTTGGTTCAGTGTATTCCTTGCCATTTGTCAGTAGCTGACAGCATATTTGGAAGTTGACACCTACATGTCTGGTATAGCTACCGCAGGCTTTGTGGTTGTTATTCTTACAGTCCTTGGCAATTTGTCTTTTGAAAGTGTCCTTGAATTATTTTATGAGCAATCATTGCTTCTTCCTAATAATGATCAGTGATGCCTTTCCTTTAGTGAAGTTGGCTCTATCAGGTGTTAGTTTCCTCCTTCTGTTGTCTAGCTTATTTATGGGCAACGACCACCAGATTGTTTTCTTATTTTTGGAGGAGTTCATCTTGGTTTTATTTGTGATGTCTCAATCCATGCATCCCTGTAGATACTCATAGGATGCACTTGTAACTGATTTGGCAGATTGTATACCATTATCCTATAGCAAGAGGTCTTTGGAACTTTCCACTTTTGTTTTGGGACGTGTGCAGTTTGCTTTTGAAAATGTCTTCATGGTGGTTTCATTGACTGGGTGGGGGGGGGGCAGGATGTGGATGTCCAGTGTGATTACTTTATGATCTGATATTACCAGCAAGGGTTTTATCTCTGCTGTGGAACACTGGTACCCCATGTTGGTGATGATCATGTCCAGTATGATGTCACCTCTAGTGGGCATGGTGACCAGCTGTTCCAGGGTGTTAGAGTTTTTAAACTCTATAGAGTTTTTAAACTCTAGGAAACATTAGGCAAAGAATGTTGTACACAAGTAATTCTCCCACTCAATGTTTGGGTAGTTGTAATCACCTCATATAATGGTGTTTGATAGGACCTTTATATTTTCCACTGTTCTCAGGAATACTGAGTGGGGTTCCTGTGACAAAGTAGGTGATCTGTAGCAGGTTACAATCTGATGAGCAACTTTGCCCAATGTTAGTTGCACTTGCATGGTCTCCAAGGCCTCATGCTGTGCCACTAACCTGAAGGTTTGGGTATTCATAAGGTAAATGGGTACACCCCTTCCTTTTGTATTTCACTCATGGTTTTGGGTCCGAAGGTCAGAGGGATTGTGAGTGTTTTACGTGGAGCATGTCCAACAGCTCTGCGTTTGACATAGCTTTGTATGTTAGGCAGTGAACACATCTGAGTAAGCGATATGCAAGGGAGTACATATGGAGCATTTTGAGATGGCCTGTGTATGGCATGTATTTCAGGCTTCTAATGCTCTTTGTGAGATATTGCTGCAGGCTTTCCAGTTGTTGTAGTTGTCTTGAGAGTTACATAGCAAAAGTGGTGTTGTACTCTATTATAGTTCTAGTGAGTGATGAGTAGTGGGGAACAATGTCCTCTTCTATTCTGCATGAGACACATTTTGTGATGAGGTGTGTCACATAGCAGAATTTCCTGACTACTGTGGGGATGTGATTATCACAGTTGTGTCCAGTGTCCACCTGTGACCCAAGGTCTCTTGTCACACTTTCAGTGTTAAGTATACTTCCGGCTATGTTGTAGTTCTTGGCTACAGAGTTTATAACAAAGAGGATGACAATGCACCTTTTGGCATTGAGCTAGAGCCCATGGCTTTGACAATAGCCATCTGTCTCAGTGAGGCCCTTTTGTAGGTTGTCCACATCTTTAGTGTTTACAATTATGGTTCCTAGTTTGCAGTCCTCTGGAATCTTCAGTAGCCACAGATCTTCCATGTTAAAGTTTACTTCAGGGAAGTAGATACTAAACAGGACAAGACACAGGACTGGACCTTGTGGTACTGCACTCATCACTGGTCCAAAGTCATAGTTGGAGTCTGCTACTTTCACAGTGTGTGTTCTTTCAGTAAGCCTGTTGGCAGCACATCTTGTGACATAGCAATTTATACCTAGTTTAGTGGGTTAATCTATATTTCCAGAGTGTGGGGTGATGTTGTAAGCCATGGCAGCATCAACATAGGCTGTGTGAACCACCTTACCCTTGTCGATGGTTCTGTTGACTGCTTCAATGTCATCTATCAGGTTTAGGTGACATGATCTGCATTTTACAACCCCAACATGGTTGTGGTCCAGGGTTTGGGGATTACAAATGTAATTTTTTATATGTTGTGTGATGATACATTCAATGGCCTTGAAGAGCTGGCTCATCAGGCTAATGGGGTGCTAGTTCCTGGGGTCCGTGGTGTCTCCACCCTTGTGTAGTGGGATAACCGTCACTGTGCACCATTCAACAGCCACAAAGCATGAAGTGAGGCTGTGACTGCACATGGTACGTCAGTGTGATGCCTGTTCGTTCTGTGGTTTGTGTGGAACACAGCCTGTGAAGTTATCTGGTCCCATGGCTGCCATGATACTGGCTTTGGAGAGTGTTTTTTACCTGTGCAGCCATGATGACAGCAACTTTGCAGTCTTCCATTATAGAGATGTGCTCTTTCATGGGTAAAAGGGGGGTACAGTTAACACTGATCCTATCTACCAGGATGTTGGCAATATCAGTTGGGTCTGTATATTTAGTGCCATTGAGCTGTAACTCAGAACAGATCTGAGTGTAGCCATGACATGGACCTGTCTGTTGGGCAGAGATCTCCTGAGAAGACACTATGCAACAGAGTACAGATTGGGTTACATTCAGTCTTGTTGCATGGGGCAACTTTTTGAGGCCAGTAATCCTCTTGTTAGGGTACTTCAGTGGTCTTTTTGGCTGCTGAACGTGCCTAGTCAGATTCATCACAAGTGTGTTGTGGTACTCTCTAATGGGTATGATGACTGATGAGCACTGTGAACCTCCTTTGACCTACATGCACAGACCTTGGCAGTTTGTGTGAACACATAGCATGATTTTCTGACAACTTTGTGAATGTATTTCTGGAAGTAGAGATGTCTATCCACATTTGTCCATAGATCCCTTATTATCACCTCCATATTTGGCATAAGTGTGTGAGCATGCCCAGTATGACCTTTTAGTGTGATGCTGAATGAAATCCACTACATTTGTTGGAGTGTGTGAGCACGCCCAGTATCGACATTTATACTATATGTGTATGGAAAATCAAGTTGTATTTTTACAGCAGGCCTCACCTTTGTGTCATAGATCAACAGGGATCATGTTGTGCCTGCAGGGCTTCCATGAGACACTTTGCATAGACTTAGCAACATTTCTACATACAGTGGGGACAGCTATTCTTTGTACATTTCTACCCAGGGGCACACTTGATTGTTACTGTGGGTGTACATATGATGAGGGGTTCACCTGACACTTATACACATTTGCTATGTCTGCACTGCTATGTATGGTACACCATTTCAGTCTGTACTGTTGCCTATCATAAGGGCTTGAGGCATACTACTGTACTACACTTCTTAGCATCCAATGCCACAAATATTAGATTGCAACTTCATAGCCTACACAACCCACATCACACCACCTGTCCTGATGTTCTCTGTCTGCATAGGCCTGTGAGGGAGGTTACCCATATGCATCTTTAGGGGCATGTTACAGCATTTATTTGTGTTTGCATTACTGTACAATTGTCCTGCTGTGTCTGTGCTAATGAAATGCTATCATGGCTTAGTGGTACCGTACTGTGACTATCGTGCACAGTATCCCGGGTTTGAGCTCTCTCACTGCTTTTTATTTTCATGCTGGGCAGACCAGACTGCTTAAGGGACAGTAAAACTAATATGAGCATGTTTACCTGTCTTTGCTCAACTTTGCACGACTTTGCCCGACTTTGCCCGACTTTGCCCAACATTGCTCAACGTTGCCCAACATTGCGCTACTTGGCACAGGCAATTTTGTTTACATATACTAAATATTGGTAAATGCTGCTTAGCACTCCTTTATATTGCTTAAAACATGGCAATCATGTTTCCGGTGGTGCTGCAGGGCTGCCTATGTCGGATGCACATACTACACTCCCTATACATGTTTGGAAACAGGTAGTGTCAAGTTAGGCATCCCTTTTATTTTATGTGTGAGTCAGAGATAGGTATAGTTTCCAGGGTTCCTACTTAGCCAGTGTATGTGCTATGCATTGCCTCTTTGCCAAGGCCAAAGCATACTGGGAATCTGGGGCAGGCTCAGGTTGTTCCTCCTCTGAGTCACGCTGTGCCTGTGCAGGCCTTGGCAATGGTGGGGGGCTGTTTGTCCCTGCCCCATGTTGTTCCTGCTGCAGCTGTTTTTGCAGGATCATATTGTGTAGCATGGCACATACCATGACAATTTGGGTACATGTAGTTGGTGAGTACTGCAAGGCTCCACCAGATGTGTCCAGGCACCGGAACCATGACTTGAGCATCCCAAACACACGCTCGATTACATTTCGTGTTTGTGCGTGTGCCTCATTATGGAGTTCTTGTTCAGGTGTGCGTGCATTTCTGATGGGTGTCATCAGCCACGGCTCCAGTGCGTATCCAGCATCTCCCACTAGGTGACTGTCAGGGATGTCCCCATTGGCAAATGTCTGGTACAGCTGCAACAGATGCCAGATATGGGAATCGTGATAGCTTCCAGGGCAGCCAGCACACACATTCAGTATTATGCCCTGGGCATCGCACATGACCTGGCAGTTGATGGAGTGGAAGCCCTTGCGGTTGATGTAGGCCCTACCCTGCTCACCGGCTGGTGCTTTGATGTGTATGTGTATGCAGTCAATTGCACGCACTACCTCAGGGTATTCTGCTATTTGCTGGAAGAGATGCATATTGCTGGCCAATATCTCATGGGAATTGGGAAAATATACATGATCACCGACATGTGCTGACATGGCATTCAGGAACTGGTGCAGTACCCTGGATGCTGATGCCTGTGAAATCCCCATCATATCACCAGTTCATCTCTGGAAGGTACCTGTTGCTAGTATTCTTAGGTCAACACATACCTTGGTTTCCACTGGGATGGGTTCTCCTCTGTAGGTTCTGTGTGTGAGGCGTGGCCTGCACAGCTCAACAATTTGCTGCAGGAGCTCTTTGTCCACTATATAGCGCTCCACTATCTCCAGCTCATGTAGCCCCTGGTAGGTTACCTTGGGTCTGTACACTCTTCCCCATCTCCTCACTGTGGGTTGCTCAGCAACATTCACAATGGCACCACCCTCAGCATCTTGCACATATTGCCTTATAATAGCAATGGCAGCTTCTAACATTTTTTGTCTCAGTTAAGCTTTTTAAGTTTTCACTTCACTTTGTATACTGCAGTGTTGCAGTGTTTCTGAGTAAAACATGGGGGAATGCTGTTTGCAGAGTTTTTAAGTGCTGGGCTGGGCTGAGCTAGTGTACTGCCTGTGTAATTGGCTGATTCTGATTGATTTCACCTGGCAGCTCTGCTCTGCTAGTTCTCCTTGGTTAACTTCCTACTACTACATTTCCTTCTTTTTCCCTTTCTGTTTCTACAGGGGGAAGCTCCACGCAAACAAGTGCAAACACGTGCACATGAGAGCACATTGCGCACACAGCCTTACACAGGCTTACACAGGCTTAGGTGGATGCACATCCATGCACACAGGCTTAGACAGCCTTACACAGGCTTACAAGGCTGCACACATGCGCACACAGGCTTAGACGGGTTTACAGGCGTGCACACGTGTGCACACAGTGTAAGTATCTTTGCAAGAAACTTTGGTGGCAGCCGCAGAGTACACCTTTGGTTTCTGGGTTTCAGTTCAGACAACTGTAGACACGCCTCTTCCAGTCCTGAGTAACTCACAGCAAACACATGCCACTCTGCTCCAATAAGCTTACAGTCTTTGATACATACCCCCCTCATGATGTCACCTATCTTCTATTCTGTTACTCTCCTAATCCTACTCTTACACTCTAGGGACATGGTTCACATGGCAGGGAAAAGTGGGATTCACTATCCTTATACTCATTTGCATAGGATTGCCTACTAATGCTTGGTTTCATCTCTCAGACTGAGCTTCCCCCCTGAGCAACCACTACTCAGTAGTCATGTTGTCTTCAGTCTGCCATTCACTTGCATGGCAGATGGATATTTTTAATAAAATGCCTATTTTTGGCTTTTATTTTTTTTTTCTGGTTTTTAGAGCATCGCACATTTGCGAGGCCCTGCGCTACGCTTAAACATCGGAGATCGGAGGGGGGGGATTATTTTTTATTATTTTGCAACACATATAAATGCCAATGGCCTTATATTTTGCCATTGGCATACTTCCGCAACTGGATGCATCCTTTATTTGGAGCTGTCATTGCACCGTTTTGCTATTTGCAGAATGGTACTCAGTTACCAACCAAGTACATTTCTGCAAATAACACTACTCTTACTCAGACAGGTTAGTGTTTCCTGGATCCCAAATTTACCTCATTTGCATAGCATTCAGCAGCAAATGAGGTTATTTGCATAACCTAACATTGTTCATGCAAGAGTCATTTTAGGAGCTCTCATGCATGCCCCTGCCGGCTGTTCCTGGATCGCTAGGCAGACATATTGGCTGTCTGGAGTCTTAATCTACTCTTAGACTCCGTGCAATTCTTCGTGAATCCAGCCCACTATTTTAAATACTTCTTTTTGACTGTTCCATGGTATTTGTGGAAACATATGACTTTACATTACACAGCAGTTGACTACTACAGCATGTTGCAGTGTTTGTGGTCATTTCTGTGGGCATGAGATCATTGAAGCTTTTTACACTCATGTTTTTATAAATATTGTAATAACAAGTTTATTAGAGTGATGGTCATGTGTAAGAGCTTTATATATATATATAAAACATCATCATCATCATCATCTTCTTCTTTCAGCTGTTCCCGTTAGGGGTCGCCACAATGGATCATCTGTTTCCATTTCTTCCTGTCCTCTGCATCTTACTCTGTCACAACAACCACCTGCATGTCCTCTCTCACCACATCCATAAACCTTATCTTAGGCCTTCCTCTTTTCCTGTTAAATGGTAGCTTTATCCTTAGCATCTTTTTCCTAATATACTCAGCATCCCTCCTCAGCACATATCCAAACCAATCTAATCTTGCCTCTCTGGCTTTGTCTCCAAACCTTCCAACCTGGGCTGTCCCGCTAATATACTTATTCCTAATCCTGTCCACCCTTGTCACACCCAGTGCAAATCTTAACATCTTTAACTCTGCCACATCCAGCTCTAACACCTGCCTTTTTGTCAATGCCACTGTCTCCAACCCATATAA
>NC_056732.1:660781172-660788672 GCF_019279795.1 Protopterus annectens
TAGGGATAGCACGATCCATGCACTCGTGTAAGTGCTTATAAAGTGCATTTGTGTAGGATTCAGCAGTTGTACCTCTATTGTCCATCTGCATGGGTGTCATGAAGTTTGCGACTTCTGTCTTAAGCAGTGTGAAGTTGGCTTTGGAGAAATTTTTCACAGTTGTTTTCCTAATGGGGGGTGGGAGCGGGATGTGGATGTCTAGGGTGATTAGCTTGTGGTCAGATCTGACCAACGAGGAGCTGACCTCTGATGTGGAACACCGGTCACCCATGTTGGTGATGACCAGGTCTAGGATATTGCTGCCTCTGGTGGAGGTGTGGATAAGTTGATCCAAAGCATTGGAATTGATGATTTCCAGAAAATGTTGAGCAAAAGAGTTGGTACATGAGTAGTTTTCCCAGTTAATGGTAGAGTAGATGAAATCACCCATTATTAGAGTGTTGGGTTGTACCTTAATATTTTCCAGTGTATCAAGAAAAGAGGAGTGGGAATCCTGTGGCATGGTGGGGGGTCTGTAGCAAGCTACAATCTGGATTGCGGTTTTGCCCAGAGTTAGTTGAACTTGGATAATCTCGGATGCATTATGCTGAGCAACTAGCTTGGAGGTGTGGATATCCTTAATGAATATGGACACGCCTCCACCTTTAGTGTTTCAGTCTGGGTTTGGTGGCCAAAAGGTGTGGTATGAATTATAGCCTAGTAATGCAGTGGTGTTCTCTGGAGCTTTGAACCAGGTCTCTGTCACTGCACAGATGTCAATGTTCTCCATTTTACGAAGTGCCTCGAGTGAGTGCATTTTGAAGTTTAGACTTCTAGCATTGAGTAGCATTGTGCTTAGAGCTTGAGAGGTATGGCACTTATGATGGTGGGATGGAGATGTTGAAAGGGAGAGGATCAATTTGGAAGGTAGGTGTGTATTTTGGATGGTAATGCCAAAAGGTTTGGATTTACTGAATGTTTCAGCATTGAGCGAGGAAGTGAGTGTGCGTGAGATTGCAGATTAGGGTTAGAGCTAGGATTAGACATGTCAGACCTCATACGTGGGCAAACTAGGTAGCTGTTATGGGAGCTGTCCAGCTGGGGCACTTTTCTACTAGTTATTCATTTATTTATTTTCTTAAGGTCAAGAAATGTGGTGTTTCTTTACTTTAAGAAATTAAATACATGTTCCACAGTGCCCCAGCATGAGGATAAAGTAGCTGTAGAACCCTAGGGGGTAAAGTATCTTTTGAAGTTTCCAATATTTGCTGGGAAATAATACCTTCTGTAGTGAATAAAAAGAGGATCCCACAAAATTCCAAGTGACCCCTTTAAATTACATTTTTTCAAGCCTGTCCCAACATCAGCCATTCCACTATCAGCTCGCTGCTGCAGCATTGGTAGAGCTGTTAATTCTAACATCAAGAACTGAGCAATCTCTAAGGATCTCAACAAATAGATTAAGAGAATGAAAAAAATGGATGCTCTAGCACTTGCTGTTGCATTGTCTTCCTTTGGAGACGATAAATGTAAGCAGGATCAGTAAGAGGTATGCACACTTGCATAGTGGTCTTCACACCTCTGCCAATGCATTTCCTCAAAAATCAGAGGGATTTTAGATTTGACACTAATTCAGTCAAAAAGTTAGGTGAGCAATGAATTTTGCATCAATGTGTATTTTCTGAACAATAGGAAGTATGAAACTCTAATGTCTGGCATTATTAAGTCTCTACAATCTAGAACCCCCAACATGCATGTTGATGTGAATTAGAATAACATAAAATTGCTGGCTTTCTTGCGGAGGTATATGACCAGCTGTTGCTGTTAACTCTTTATACTGGCTTTGGAACATTAATGCAATGTGTGTAATATGAGTAATAACTTGGAATACTTTAATGTGTGGCTACTGTTTGTGTAGAAGCTGAAATGCAATGCAAGGTCTTCATTTATTATCACAAACAGCCATCTGAAGTGCACAAAGAAGTATTTATAACTGCTGGGTGAGGGTGGGAGCTATTGGTTAAAAATAACTTACCATTTTGCCTGCTGTTTAGTCACTAATCTGGTTTTGCAAGAGTAGGGAGCATTTGTGTTAAAGTAACATGGCGTATTTTATTGTTAGTTATGCTTTTTCACCACAGTCAGACATCTGTTGTACCAGGAAAGTGGCCAAAATTGATGAATACAGAGGTCATCTGTTGATACAAATGATTTATCTCTGCTATTGTTAGTCAGTAAAACATAGTTCTCAGGTGTCTTTGATATTGCAGACTGTCTCATATTTTGCCTCATATTTTTGGTCTGTTTTTCATAACATTTCTGATTTCTGGCAAATTAAGGATTGCAGTTGCTATTATTGGGATTCAAAAGGTTTTGCATGGCAGGAAAAGCTTAAGCTAGCAGTTTTCACATCACATTATGCTTTTTTTAATTCATAGACAACACTATCTCTGTGGTTTTCCCTACAGGGGGGCTTCAGCATGGACTTGCAGGCAAAGCTGCACTGTAATGGTGCAGTCTGGGGAAGTAACTCATTAGCTGTATGCTAATATTGATGACTTCCAATCTACATGGCTGAATCACCCACCTGATAAAATTTTACTCAAACAGGAAAAAAGTGACTGCAGTAAAAACACAGAGGTCACACAATAATGCCTGTTATGGTGACACTTCTTGTGCGGATGTGTTCACCAAAGACGAGGTGTGTATTAGTGGTTGCATGAGTTTCCACATGTGTGTGCAAGTCTGTAGGAATGTGAATGAAGATGCATGAATATTTGTGCATGCCAAGCACATACATAATTCTTCTGGGTAGCAAAAGAAGAAGAAAAAAATAAAATTAAAAAAGAACTGTAAGCAAATCATTAGCTTTCAAAAAGTAGACATAGCATGCATCACAGAACAGACAGAATCTCAAGAGTTTCTGAGACAGTAGTGGTCCCACTCTCTGGGATGTAAAGTGGATTTTGACACAAGACTTAGTATTGGCCTCTGCCCTGAACTCCACCTAGTCTAAACCTGGCCATTTTCAGAGGTGTGCCATTGTAGCTTGGAGGGGGTGGGGTGACAGTATGTAATTTTCCTCCCAAACCTCAGATTTCTTCAAAAAATCACTGTCTTGTGTTGGATTGGGGACAATGTGGTCATTATTTCTTTACCTTTCATCACAAACTTCAGAAATGTGCACAGAAGCTCAGTAGGAGCAGTATGCTGTCTGGGAATGACAAGATGGAAAAATTACTGTAAACATTATTTTTACTCTCCTTACAATCGAGTATCAGATGTATATGTAGGTGTGCAGATTACTTTGTAATGACAATCTGGTTACATGTGCATACAATATATTCTTTCAGAAGTGAAACAGAACAAGTGCATGTCATTGTGTCCTTTAATCTATGATTTAGCATGTGACCTTGCTCAGTGAGTCTCAGTATACATGTACGCATTTATGCAACACAAGACTATCTGAACTCAGATGTACAAACAAGGCATGTTAGTGTTATAAGATCAGTATCATCACTATGTTACTATCACATTATCACATTTATCTATATATTGTTGCCACAATATCACCATCACTACTTCTAAGAATTCATTTAAATATTTCAGCCACAGCAGAAGTACAAACCACATTTAACTGTAAAACTACTGCAGCTCAGCTCATGGATTTGCAAAATGATATGTTACAAGTCAAGGTTTTGTGTTATCTCTCACTACTTGTCTCTTACTTCTAAACCTTATCACAAGTGTTAACATTCTATAGGCTATAACTCATAAAATCATATTGTGCAGGTGTGACTATCTGCTCACTCATTTTATTTGTACTCCCCAGAGCTACAGTTACCAAACAAATTTTAAAATTTTAGCAATTTATCAAATAATATTTAAAACAGAAAAAAATGACTTTATGTATGGAAAGAGTTTTTGATTTAATTTACTTACTAATTGTATTTAACTTATAATATTTTATTAACTTAATTGGTTATAGTTATAAAGTATACATACAAGAGGGACATGGTGAGAAAAGTTTCCATAATATGAAACAAAAGCAGCATGAATTACAATAAAAGCATGAATCAGCCAAAAAAAGAACAATTTAGGCAAAATGTGTATTTTTCTCAGATATTTCTTTGTAATGTGCAGTACTTATTTACCTGAAAATGTCATTTCACCTATGCAGCTTTCTAGGTGAACCAAGATTATTCATATTTTTGCTAGTGTGTATAATTCTTCAGAATGGATTGCATAGTTAGAGCATAAATTAACCATATTTTCATTCCAAGAAAGCTAAGAACATGGATACCCCATCTTAGAGAATGGGCAAACTGTACATTAAAGCCTGATAGAAGCTTGAATGTATATTATATTAAGCTGCTGTGAAGCTCAGATAATTAAAAGCAAACGGACAGCTTTTTTTTTAAGCACTTGTGTTTTAAGCTCTCTAGACAACTAAATAAAAGAAGAGGGAAACGCATGTGTGTGTGCTTGTGTGTTTCTGTGTGTGTCTTTATGTGTGCTTGCATGCATGACAGCATGAGGGTGAGTGAATGATTGAGAAAAGACATTGATGAGACACCACTGACTGCAACAGGATGTCCATCAGCAGGTATTCCTTAAACATTAAGAGTTTTGAAACTCTTAATATTTGGCATTATTAACAGACTTTAATCCTCAAAGATGCAAAATCACTAAGCAGCAAAAAAGTGGACAGTAAGGAGGAGCATGAATCTCATCTGGTATTATTGACTGTTTAATCCTCAGTGATTTAAGCAAAGAAGCAAAACAACTAAACAGCAAAACACAGACAAACCCTGTCCTGTCACTGTAACTCGTTATCCTACAGACTGCTAACAGGTGACCTGTGTCTGGCATACAGAGCATCCTTCAACCCCATTACTGATGGATTTATTGCACATCAGCAAGTCAAATGGCATCAGAAATACTCAGTCTATAGATCTAAACCTCTTGAATGACATCAACAGAATGAGTTGGAGGGAAAGGCATGTTTCACATTAGATACCACTGATATACAACAGA
The DNA here is from genome assembly GCF_019279795.1 of Protopterus annectens. Taxonomy (NCBI): domain Eukaryota; kingdom Metazoa; phylum Chordata; order Ceratodontiformes; family Protopteridae; genus Protopterus; species Protopterus annectens. Next base: position 660,786,189 of record NC_056732.1, read on the forward strand.
CTCCTCATCCACATAAAACAGAGTTCATCCCTATCCATTTTCAAGTGCAGTTTAGATCTATGGATGGGAAACAGAGAATTTACCCCAGGACTGTCCCCTGTACTACTAATGGAAAGATGCCGCTCCCAAATGCTTTATCCCACGCATGGGCCCCCTCAAATTATCTATGATATGATCACAGTTATTTTCATTAGGGGTGATATATAATTATCAACCATGAGATGGGTAAGGACAATATATAACCAAGTGGGACAAATTATTTTGAGCACAAAAAGGGAAATTGTCTAGGCTTATAATGGACTACAAGGGCAGCTACCCTACTGCTTACCTATGATCCTATGAACAATAAGGTGAGACGGAGTTACTATGCTTGTATTCTGTATTGTTTTTTTTTTTTCATTCATTTGCTCACAAGGAGATATCTGAGGTGAAAAAAGTGGATGTTAAGTTCTTTCTGTGTAGGTGCATGTTTCAGTCTATGAATAAGTGCATGATTTTATTTGATTTTCTCTTTGTTTGAATGCGTGTGTTTTTCCATATAGGTGTGTGTGTGTTGTGTGAGTCTGTACATCTGTATGTCTGTGCTTCTGAATCTGTGTGTACGTGTGTGTGTGTGTGTGTGTGTGTGTGTGTGTGTGTGTGTGTGTGTGTGTGTGTGTGTATGTGTGTGTGTGTGTGTGTGTGTAAAATGAAATACTTACATAACATACATTTTGGATATAAAATACTCCAACAAAAATGACATATAATAAAGCAAGTTTGAAACATTAGGTGGAGGAACTAAGTTTCATAAAAAAAAAAAATATATAGTAATAAAAAATACAAAACAATTTAAGAGATAGACCATTTACTAAGTGCAATAATGCCATCTAGGGTGTGTGTCATTGTGGAAATAATGCCCTTCCAGGAAGGTATAGAGGCTCTCCACCTACAAGTCAGGCATCAGAACATTGCTGGGTGAGATCTATTTCCACAACAACACACAACCTGTTGGACATTATTGCTTGCAGAATCACCTAAGGACAATCACCCATCCCTTCAGAACAGCAACCATTTAAGGTCAACTTGCTTTTAAGTTATTTCTAATAAATTTACAGTACCTAGGAATACAATTAAATAAAAAAGTTGGCCTGGATTTGTGAACTCTAGGCCCAGCTGTATGATGAGCAGCACTCTGTGTGCGGTTTCCTGTTCATTAAAGATATCCACACATTGTGCCTAGCTGTAAAATAAGGTTAAGTGGCAGGATATGCTAATGAAGGAATAAGGAGGCAAATTGCATGATAATGAAGCAAATCAACATGGCAGAGCAACTCAAGAATGTATACAACCGGGGGGCGTGGCCAAGGATAAACACAGGATAGCAGCAGATTTCTTCAGCTCCACCAATTTCATTACACTGACAGGAATTAATTACTTAAAAAATTAATTTTTGAAGTCATTTTCTTTCTAAATATGTTTGTTTTATATAGTTCTTGAACTATATCTAAAAAAGAAAGGAAATCTTAACAATATTCCTGTCAGAAATCACTTTGGAAATTTTCCTGTCAGTTTATCAGTCTGAAATGAGTTCCAGTAAGACAAATTCTCAAGACTCCAGCATCAAGAAAGAACTTCAGTCTCTGATAATTATAATCCAGCAACTTACTGCTAAGATGGATAAAATGGATACTAAAATAGACACCTTCATAGAAAAACTACAAAACAAATAGACTTGTTACATATAGACCTGCAACAACAGAAGATCCAGATGACAGGCATAGAAGAAGCTGTGAATGACATGGAAAATAGAATACAAGAAGAGGAAGTCAACATTGAGTTTCTGCTGAAACAAAATACACATTTACAAACAAAGCTGGATGACCTGGAAAATAGATCTAGGCTTAATAACATTAGGATTTTTGGACTGCCAGAAAATATTGAAGGTAACAATATTACTTCTTTTTAACAACATGGCTCCCTAAAACTTTAGACTTACCAGAAGCATTCTCTTTTGGTATCGAAAGAGCACATAGATCTATAGCTAATACTAACTCTAACAAAAACTATCCTAGATCAGTTATAGTTAGATTTCTATCATCTTTTGATAAAGAGATGGTTCTTAAATCTGCTTGGGCTAAAGCTCCTGTTAAGATTAATGAGACAACTGTGCGTTTTGACAATGACTATTCTTCCATGGTAATAGCTAAAAGAAAAGTTTTTCTGCCACTAATAAGGGAGCTTAACAAAGCACAGTTTAAAACATACCTTCTGTTTCCTGCCAAGCTTAAAATCTTCCTTCCTGATGGTCCTAAAATTTTCGATGACTTAGACTCTGCCTTACTGTTTATCAAAAAAAATAAGATTTTGGATAAAATAGAAGAAATGGAATGGGCTAGTCCTTCATTAAAGAGACTGGCAACTGAAACTTCGTGGAAGACTTCAGAGGAGAAGAAGAAGAGACTAAAAAACAAATGATCTGTTCTATGTTTTTTTTTCTCTCAT
>NC_056732.1:661093672-661196172 GCF_019279795.1 Protopterus annectens
GAATGGTGCATAAATGTGCTTGACTGGGGGAGTGTACTATAAACAGTTGCTGTCCTGCAGGAAATAGCTAAAGGTAGTTGATGTTGTGGGGCTGGACGTTCAGTTTGTTGGAGTTGTGTACAAAGGGGTCACATGGAATTTTATTTTATTTGTTGTTTAGCAAGATATGTCGAACTTGGTGCGATTTGGGTAGTGTATCGACAAGTGAAGGAGGAGGTTGGGGTAAGGCAGGGTTGTGGATCTGTTATGGGGGGGTCTGGGGGTTTCTACAGGTGGGGTGGATGCACAGTAATTAAAGGCATAGGAAGTCACTAGTGTACTGGTGCTTGGGCCCTTAAAGTCAGTTTATCTATATTCATTTTATTTATGGTTATTATGCACTTGTATTTGGAGGTAAGGTATTCTGCTGTGGGAGGATGGGTTGATGTCTGGTAGATGGTATGTTAATAAGTGTTTGTTTTGTACACATTAAGGCATTTCAAGGTTGGTGCAACTGGGTAGTGTAAGGCCAAGGGAGCATAACGTATGTTGAGGGCAAGTTATAGCAGGGTTTAATATTTGCTTATGGGTAGTTTTGGGTTCTTACTGGTGTGAGGAGCGGCACCAATTTCAGGAGTTGGTGTAGTTACTAGGTTAATGGCTCTAAGGTTTTGATGAACTAGATAGCCACAGGTAAGTAAGATTCCTTAATCCAAAGTGCATTCCATGTTGCTCTTAGTCAAGAGGGACATGGGTGATTGTTGCCCATGTCCAAAAGGAATATAGATAAACCTGTGGTGGGGGGGGGGGGGGGTTTACACTTCAGGTTTGGTAATAGGATATAATAGCATGGCTATGGTTGTTTTTTTGTTTGCCTTAATTATGGTTAACAATGTAGTTGGGAACTAATTGGTTGTGAAAAGAGTGGTATATTATTTATAGGGTAGGCCCCTTTGTAATGCAATCATTTGTTTATTTCGTATGGGTATTAGTTGTATTGTGAATCTGTCAGGTGTGGAGGAAATCTTACAGGTATTTTTGTTAACACATCTTAAGTTTCATTGGTGCTTTGTATGCATAGTAAATGCATTTTAAGCAGTTGATGAAGGAGATGCAACAGTGTTGGTGCATACTGTCATTAAGAAGTTGTAATTATGTGTGGATGAAGTATTTACAGTTTTTTCTTTTACAGGTAGGTGGAAGGAAGGTGGCTTTGACAGGTGAGAGAGGGTGTCAAGGTTGATATCGGTTGATGGAGTGGTGTGAAAAGAGGTCACGGTCTTTCAGCAAGGCAGTCACATATGGAATTGTTATATTTTCTTCCCAATAGTTATAACATAATGGTTTGTTTGCTTGTTTTGGGTGGGGAGCATCAGGAGTGAAAAAAAAGGATATTGTACTTACTTTAAAGAGATCTCATTGGTATGAAGGTATGCGATGGGGGTTTAATAACAAAGTAGTATGGCTTGTTTTGTTGAGTTGCTAGAGTGCCATGATGGCTGTTGAGCTGTTTAATTGCTTATAAGGGATAGTTAGTGTGATGGCGGGATTGCTAGACAATGGGATTTTATGATACTATTTTGGTTATTTTAAGCAGTGAAACAGGGCTGGGATTAGGCATCATGGTTTGTTCTTGCTTCTGTGTGGTTTCAGATGACGGTGGGCTTTGTGTTGGTTGTGCAGTTGAAGGGTAATGATGGGGTAGCCATTGAAATTGTTATTGCTCTGGCATTAAGGAGAGCTCATTTGGCTATTACTGGATTGGGTGGTAAATGGGGTTGCAATTTGGTATGATGGCATGTAGTTGACTCGGCGTGGTTTTTATAATGCCCTTGATGTCTTTGTGGAGCTGCCATTGGTCATGAAGTAATGATTATTTAGCTCATGTGCAGTGGGTATGCTAGGTTATCTTAGCATAGGTGAAGAGTCAGTGTCTTGTTTTCAGTGGTTTTGGTAACTGGTTATTTTTGTTATGTGATATAGTTTTAGGAGTTAACTATATCCACCTTGGTTAGTGGAGATGGGGTACACCGAATGATGTTTGGCCAGATGCTATAATGGTTTTTAGATTGCTGGAAGTGTGCTGCAGAGAGGGGGAACCGCCTGATCAGGGTGGTGGGCAGAGAAGAGGGGCAGGCTTGTCCTCTTCTGTTCCCCCGTGGTGCTGGATGGTCAATTCAATAAGTTGGAAAAGGAAAGTGAGTGGTTACACTGCTTGACAAGTACATAAGTAAGTGGAGGAAGTTGCTTATTTGGTTGATGTTATAATGCAATAAATGGTAATGAAAGTGAGTGGTTACGCTGCTTGATAATTACCGATAAATTGTAACGGAAGTGAGTGGGTACTCTGCTTCATAAGTAGGTGAGTGGAGGTATGGACGCTGCTTACTGATCAGGATGAGCAGGTTTACGCTGTCCTGTCCTAAGATAATGTTACATGGATGTTATTTCATCTGTATCATGTTTGCTTGAAATGAATGAATATTGAGTAACATTTATGTTTATGGAAATTTAATAAAGGTCATCAAATGTCATTCGGTGTAATGTGTTTCTTGAAGGGGACCGGGAAAAGAGTATGTTTTGCTATACTTATTACCCTCCACTAGCAGCTGCCACCCCACCAGGATTTTAGCTATCCAGTAACCTTGGAGGGGTAACATTCATGGGGGTCTTGTCATCATTTTTTTTCAAAATGAATTTGAAATGATTTATATGTCAAATTGGACTTCATGTTCCTTTGAATCAGTTTTCATGGCAGGAAAAATGCACCTATCCATATTCTAGTGCTCACCAGCTAGCATGAGGATGTTTCTGAAAGAGTTTGCCCATGTCTTTGTTGGTCTTTTTTCAAGTCATCCAAACTGAGCAGTTCTAGGTAACTTTAACATCCAGGCTGATAATGAAACCATTGATCTCATCACAGAATTCAAGTCATATGATGGGCAGACCCAAGCTTGTTTTGCCAGTATTTGCTCTGTTACAAATGTCACAGACCATTCACTGGATTTGATTGACTAGCTTGGCATGGTTACCCTTTTTATTTATTTATTTTATTTTACATTTGTTGACTGGGATAGTCCGACTGGATACATGTCCATTTTCTGTGGAGGCCCGGAGAGAAAAGCTGCAGGTTACAAAAAATAAACAATTCCACTTATAAAAAATCAATAATGTCTATACAGTACTTATAGAGGTGTCCCCATAGGGGGGACTTAAACAAAAGTAAGAGTGATTACAAAATACATGTTGAATAAGGTAGAAGCAGGGTTATATGCAAGAGTTGTTAAGCAGTACATACTGAAGTAGAAACTATTTACAAGTTACTTACAGCATATTTGCAAGATTACATACTCTGTGGCCTTAGAGAGGGAGTCTAAAGACTTTTGTTACCTATCAGACAGATGTGGCTGCTATCAGTAAAGAAGAAAGATAGAAGTGGCTTGCATAAGACAGAGGGTTTAGGGTAGGAGTTAGTCAGGGTTGGTACAGAGACAGAGCCAATGTCCCATAAGGTATTGTTTGAGGCTTTTTTTGAACTGGTTTAGCAATGGTTCCCAATTAAGAATAGTTGGAAGAGAGTTCCATGTTTTTCCAATGAAGCTGGCAAACAGGGAGTCACCAGCATAATTAGTTGCTTTTTGAGTTTGGACAAGAGATTTGTTGGATGATCTCAGTGGTCTGAGATTATGGTATGGTTTTAGGATATTTGTTAGAGCTGGAGTGTTTTCGGGTTTATATAGAATTTTGTGGATGATAATGAGCTGGTTAAACTGGATTAATGTGGGTAGTCCGAGCCATCCGAGGGGCTTGAGGTTAAGACAATGGTGCATCCTATATGAAGAGCCCATGGCAAATCTAGCTATATGGTTATAGCTGCAAGTTAGTTTACTTAGGTTAGTTTTATTCAGATTGGTGAGAATGGGGGAAGCGTCGAGAAGGGTTGAGAGTAGGTGGGTTCTGGTGGTGGCAGTCCAAGCTAATGGGGTTAGGAAGGATTTATTTCTATATAGTAGGCCAAGTTTTTTATTAACTATTTTTATAGTTTTATTGATGTGAAGGCCAAATTTGAGATTATTGTCAATTATGATACCTAGGAGCTTAGTATTGGTTTCAGGAGTGATGGAGGATCCATTGGTGGAGGTTATGGAGAAGGTGAGGGGGGTGGATCTACTGGTTGGGGTGAAGAGTAGTTTAGTTTTATTTGTGTTTAACAGCAAGTGGTGATTAGTGAGCCAGTTTTCAACTGTGTGAAATATATTCTGTGTTAAGGTTTGTAAGTTGGACAGGGAAGAGGCAGTACAGATCAGTGTGGAGTCATCCGTATATTGGATACAGTTTGCTTCTGGGATGGCTGTGTGGAGGTTATTAATGAAAACTGAAAAGAGTAGCAGACCTAAGAGAGACCCCTGGGGGACTCCGAGTGAGAGGTAGTAGGGTGGACAGTTTATCCTGCCAAAGGACAGCTTCCTGTCTACCACTTAGATAGGAACAGAACCACTGAATAGCAAGGTTGTCCAGGGAAATGGTTTTAAGTGTTTGTAAAAGAAGATAGTGATTGACCATATCAAAGGCCTTTGATAGGTCCAGGAAAAGGGCAGATAATAGCATATTGTTATTCTGATTTTGGTGGATAGCATTAGTGAAAGAGAGAAGGGCAGAAGTGATGCTGTGGTGAGGCCTGAATCCATGTTGGAAGTTAGCTAGTATGTTGTTTTGGGTATGATGGTACATAAGTTGCTTGTGGACAGATTTCTCCATGATCTTTGCAAGTGGTGAAAGGATGGCTATGGGTCTATAATTGGATAGTTCTGTAGAACATCCCCCCTTATGTAGTGGAATGACATGGGATACTTTCCAGATGGTTGGGATAGTGCCCTCTGTTAGGGATCTATTGATTAGGATGGCAATGGGATACACTATGGCTTTGGCAGCTTTTTGTAAGTACTCTACTGGTAGGAGGTTGGCTGATGGGGTGGTTGGTTTTAATTTTTTGATTAGGGCACAAATGAAGTTGGTAGAGACTGTTTGCAGGTTGAAAAAGGGATAGACAGCAGGGGTGTTTACCATAGTATTGGTGCTTGTCATAGTAAGTTTTTTGGCTAGGGACTGGATTGTTTCCGTGAAAAAATTATTAAAGGTATTAGCAATATTTTCGGGGGATTCCTGGGCAGTATTGGCTGGGGTGGGAGTGGTAGATTGACCTGGGTGCAGGATTTGGTTTATACCTGCCCAAAACCTTTGGGGATTTGACTGTTTTTTTTGTAGGAAATTATTGTAATAGTTTTTTTTGTCAAGTAGTTTGGATTTTTTTGTATCAATTCTAAGTTGGTCAGAGGCGGTTTTGGAAATACGCCAGGTATGCCAGGCTTTATTCCTAAGCCTAATTTTTGATTTGGTTTCCTTAGAAAGCCAGGTTGCTTTATTAGATTTAGCTCTGATGGTGCGAGGGGGAGCGTGAGAGTCTAGTATGGTCAGGAATTTGGCATTAAAGTAGGCTACACCTTCCTCTAGTGGTAGATGCTTTAGGACTGACCAGTTAACAGCGCTAAGTTCTTTTTGGAAGTTAATAAGGTTGAAGCTTTTGTTGTTTCTAATAGTTTTATATTTGGCTTGGTGCATGTTCCCTGTCTTGTGTTTAATAATGTATGTGAGGCAGTGGTCACTGAAGCCATCAGGGAGGGTACCAGATTTATACAAATGGGGGTGATTGTTAACCAGTATCCAATCTACCCTATAAATAGTGGTTGATCCTATGCCCTATTGGACCACTTGTCATATTCTTTTCTGTCTGGGGCTTCTACTGTTAAGTCACCTGATATCAAGGTGACATCTTTCAACTTGTAGTTACCTTATGCCTGTCCCATGTCAGCTCCTAGTACATCACTGACAGATGCTCTTGAAACACAGATACATGCCTACTATTAGGTTATGCCAATAGCTCTTAATCTAGTTATCCTACAGCATGTATGACCTATCCCTGATACAACCAGTGAATGATGTTACAGTCATGAAGTTTGATGAGTTGCAGAGACAAGGGTAAAGGGTGAGATGCATATCGAGAAGGTTTCACAAGCTGAAGGGTAGGCTTAGGATGGTGGACCATTATGCAACTCACTAATTAAAAATCACATATTGCGAAGGCATTTTTCTTATCCAGAACATTTTCTGCAATATGCTGTTATGAATTATTGGCAGGCTGTATAGTCAGGCCTCTCTGTTGAAAGTGAAGACTTACATGATCTTAGATTGTAAGAAGATTGTAAAAAGCAGCATCTTTTTAAATGTTCCAACACTAGATATGAGCTTCCTCAGGTTTACTTTGACAGGATTTTGGAGTGGACCTCTTCTGATTCCTTCTGATTATTTCTGCCTTCTTTCATTGAACGGTAACACATCTGTGCAAATAATAACATTAACCAACCCCAACATCAACAGACCTCAGTTTATAAATTACAGTCACATATATAAAAAGATCTGAAAATCATCTACTTCTAAAAGTAGATAAGCCCACCTTACCTGCTGGTCAGCTCCTCTGTTCCTTCACCTTCGCCAAACCTTCTCTAAGAAACACAGGCAGTACCACCACCTTCAAATAAATACTGAAAAATCGTCTCAACTCTTCCTGGCCATGTTCCTGCTCTATAACCTAACCTCTTCACTCTCCTTATATGATTACTAAACTCCTATGTCTTTTGCTACTGTTGACTGATGATACTTTCTCCATATTTATTTTTATCTTCATTTGTTGAAACTGGTACAGTAATACTGATTAATATATCTCTGTTTATACCACTCTGATTGAATTCTGCTTTAATGTATATTTTCTGCATATATTACTGTAATCAAACAAACCAGATTCCTGCTTTTATGTATATATTCTGTATATGTTACTTTATTTACTATCTGTAACACTCAATCTACTTCTGTACTAATTAATGTTTATATTTTTTCTGTATCTCGTCTGAGCTTTTCTCCCCGGGCCTCCACTGAAAATGGGCTCTTTTAGGCCCAGTGGAGTTTCTCGGTAAACAAATGCAATAAAATAAATAAATAAATATAAATATTGTAAATACACTAAACGTATTTAATTATTTTCATTTCTTGTCTCTGTTTTACTACTTGCTACACTTATAATTTTCTCAAAGTGTTTCAGATTTACTGTAACTTTCGTCTAATGTTCCTTGCATTTTTTGTGTATAAACTGTGTAAAATATCTCAACAAATGTTTTAATAACAAGATGCATGGGATGAAAATGGTGGCTGACCTGTAAGCACTGTGTCAGCGTGGCTCCAATGAAAATGGCAAGGACAGTGTAGATAAATCGGCACAAAACTAGGACTGATGAGTTCCAAAACATTTTTAAGGATAGCTTGACCATCTGCTAACCAGCAAGTTTTCAAACAATATATAGGAACTTACCTGCAAGGAGCAGACAACTTACATGATTGAGTTCTGGAACAATGGGCTGTAAGGAAGAAAACACATATTACCAAAAGAAAATACAGGATGGCAAATGAAACAGAAACCATGGATATACAAACATCTAAATATAAGCGTTCAATGAGAGCCACACCAGAAAAAATAAATAATTTCCAAATGACAGAGAACTACCAGACAACTGAAAAGCCAAAAGGGGTACAAACAAACTATAAACGGACCACTTTCCAGGCTTGGAAGACTTCAAAATGGTGTTACAACCTTTGGAAGTGACAATTCAACAATCCTCAGACCAATTACAGACTTTTGGCAATACAATAAACCAAATAGCTGAATCATCTACAAGAAGCATTGCAATCTAATAATAAAACTATTAAAGAATTGCAACAAAAAATCCTAGACCTGGAAGCCAGAAGTAGAAGAAATAACATCTTGATATGGGGGGGGGGGGGGGGGGGTGTTACCTGAAAAGTATGAACAATCAAAATTAATTGAAGTATTGCACCAAATCACGCAGAATCTAACCAGATCATCATTGACAGAGCACATTTTGCATTTCGAGCAGCAGAAACCCTAGATAAGCTGAGACACGTAATCATGAGACTCCTAAATTATCAAGACACTTTTAAAATTCTAACAGCTGCTAAAAAGAAAAGAACAGTAACATGGATCGAAAATAAGATTGCTTTCATTCAAGATCTACCAAATTATACAAGATCGACAGAAACTGTCATCATTTTGTGCATTCCTGATCTCAAAAAAGAATGAATTCCAAATGAGATACCCCTCTACCTTAACATTCCAGGAGAAAGGAATTAAATATTCAGATGGGTCACCTAAAGAAGCAAAACAAGCCTTCATAAATGCTTTTATTAAGACACCCAAGTGAAGGTTGATTGCTAAAGTAAGATGCGAATATTTCATACTAAATCCCAGCAGATACACTGGAAAAGGTGAAAACCATGATTTGCTCAATAAATAACTGTAAATATAGAAAAATTTAAGAGTACAAATATAACTGTTCCTGTATGTGAGATTTGGCTATGCTGATTTAACGTTCATACTAGATGAAAGTCTGCCTGGGTCCTGTTTATACTCAACAGAGTTTATACATTGACCTTCCTGCCATTTTTTATAAGGAAGTCCCTGAAAAAATGCTTGCACCTGCTGGAGCTATTTTCTGTGAGAAAGGCAGCATTAAAGATGATTTTTTTCTCTCGAACTACAAGTGGTTCTATTATTTAAAGAATACATTTATTAATTTTTAGAACACCACTATGTCAGATGTGAACTGCTGTGCTAAAAATAAGTCAAGTTTATTCACAGTTAATTTGTTTGACTAAAGATAATTATTGAAAAAATGTTCCTGCAGTGTTCTCACATATTAAAAGTTTACACTATACAGTGGGGCTATGTGATAAGCAGAATTATAGGGAAGTTATAATCATTTTAACCTGTTAAGAATGATTTTTATACTAACAGTATAAAAATGTTAAGATATGGAGAACATATGTGGATTCAAGATTTTTATGCTATTTACTTCTATGGTTGTCTGTGAGTTGTTAGTTTACTCTCTTCCTGGCACCATGGGAGTGTGGTTAGGTACAGGATAACAGCAGGATGACTTAAGTGCTATATGTCATTCTTTTTGAGTTTATGTGATAAAAATTGGAACATGTGTTATGATGAAACACTGTCTGACCATCCTATTATATATTTTTTCTGGGAGTGTCAGTGTGGATAATGGATTCATAGAATGAAAAAGGTATACAAATGCAAAAGAAAAGATGCTTATTTTTTCACCTACCATTCAAATCAAAGGATGAAATAATATTTGTTCAAGAGACCCACATGATGTCAGTCAGTGGACTCAAGAAATGGCCAAAAGATGGATTAGGGCAATAATCAAATCAGGTAGTAGGTCAAACAGTACAGGGGTAGCAATTTTATCAGAAAATCTTTGAAGGATAATATACTACAGCACAAATCAGATGAGATGGGGAGATGGGGTTATGTACTTATTAAAAGCACATTTTTCGATAAACCTATACTGTTATTGAACTTATATGCACCTTGTACCAAACACCCTGAGTTTATAATGTCAGCTAATAAAGTATTAAGCCAATTTCCTAATTGTTATTATATTATAGGGGGAGATTGGACTGCAGTCAATGACCTTATATCTGACCGGACAGAAAGGAGTACAACATGCAATGTTCATGCTTCAATAACAGTCTCAGATTTAAAAATAGATTTTAACTTATTTGACCCCTTCAATTTTCAAAAGAGAAATGCATTATCAGAGAAATGTATGTTTTGCTCCCACTGCTATAAAACTTGGGCTAGGTTGGATTTTTTTTTCTTGATTTCAGAAATATTTTTGAGATCCAGTATTAACTTTCGTATAGAAACAAGGTACTTCTCTGATCACTCTAGAATAACACTTACTATAAACTGGACCAATACATTGAATATGAAGAAAGGAGGCTATAACTAGACTCTAAACCCCACTTTACTTCAAAATGTTAAGGAAATTAATGAGGTACAGGATGAGTTTATGAAGAACCCTTCTACTTCCCATATTTCTTTTGACATACAATAGGATACCATTAAGGCCCACATCGGGGGTCTGCTTATTAACAAGGCATCATACTATAAAATAATCTATAGTTCAAAAGAAAAAGAAACATTGAAAGGAAAAATCCGTGAACATGAGGAGGAACTATGCCTAAATTACAATTCAATCACAGAAAAAAAAAGATAAATGACCTCCAAAAAGAACTCCATTTATTATATACTAAACATGTATCATTCAGTGAGAAGAAATTGTTAGCTAGATATTCCAGATAGACACAAGTTCCATCAAAACTACTAGTGAGAACAATATATATATTAATATATATTAATAAAGCTTCTCAAAATTCAGTAACTTGAGACCATGAAGCTGAAAACCAGAATGCCAAAAGTGCATAAGAGCGAATTCGAATATCTCAAATCTGCGCTTATGCATTTCCGGTACATTGCGTGTAGTGTTGTGGTGCCAGAAATCGCAGGTAAGTGAGTGTCTGCATGTGTTTTTGTATGTTGTGTGTGTGGGTCAGGGTAGGGAGTTGTAAGTGTGAGTGTTGGATTTGTTGGTGTTTGTGTATGTGTGATGTGTATTTGTGTGTGAGCGAGTAGAGAATGGCGTGGTGTGAGTTTTATTTTTTATGTTATGTGCGACCTTGGAGTTTGTATATATAAGTAGGGGGGTGTGGGGGGTGCAGTCCCCCACATGGGGGTGCACGGAGGCTTGCCCCTCCTGCTTATATGTAGTGTAGAGTTGTGTGGTTTGTGTGCTGTGGGTGGAATGGTGTGTATGTTAAGTGGTGTATGGTGTATGCATGTTTGTGATTGTGTGATTCGGGATTGTGGGTTTCGGTGTTGTGAATGGTTCGACTTCATAGTCTCGGGTTACTGAATTTAAAGATTTCAGTAATTCGAGATTATGAAGTGAAACTATATATATATATATATATATATATATATATATGGTTCTACCTGACATAGCCGAAACCACACAACACCGACAACCACATCACCGACACCACATATTCGACAGTCCATAAACACGAAACCACACATAACCGACAACGAAATAACCGACGGTACACAAACACGAAACCCCATACACTGCACACACCACAATAACAATTATTAACAACAAAACACATCCCCATTCCACAAACCACACACACAACACAAGCACACCAAAATCCTTACAAGCCCACACTAAACCTTACCCTAACCCTAAGGTCCGTCACTATCGCACACTTACCTACCCGCTCCCTAACCCTAACTCACTTAACCGCCCTATCGCCCCTAACCCTAACTCACTTAACCCACCCCTATCGCTCCCTAACCCTAACTCACTTAACCCACCCCTATCGCTCCCTAACCCTAACTCACTTAACCCACCCCTATCGCTCCCTAACCCTAACTCACTTAACCCACCCCTATCCCCACAGACCGTCAATCTCCACACTTACCTGCCTCGCACCCTAACGTCCGTCACTACCGCATACTCACACAGCCTTTCCCCATGTCGGCATCCTCGGCGTTGGTGTTGTCATCCGTCGTGTCGGTCTTCTGCATTGTCGATGTTCTGCAACCCGCGATTCGCGTCGGTCTTCTTCGCTGATCTTCTGGAGCTCCGAATTCCGCTGTCGGTCTTCTGCGCTGTCGACGAAGTCAGGTAGAACCATATATATATATATAGGATCCGTAGTGATCCTTGAGGGAACTTTTCACCGATACTCAAATGGCCGAGCATACTTACGTGAAAGTGCTTTTCACCGAAGCAGCACTTTCGCATAAGTAAGCCTGGTGCGGAGGCCATACTACAGTGTGGATAAGGGAAAATTCCCTTTTCCCCACTGTAGTGCGATCTCGAAGTGAGAATATTAAAGTGGGGGGTTGTGTGGGGCACAGCTTCCCACATGGGGGGGTGCAGGGGGCATAAATGCTTTTTTGTTGTTTTTTTTCTTTTTTTTGATGCATTTTAACAAAAGTGCTTTTTCAATAAAAGCACTTTCGTTAAAGTGTGTTCAGTGATGTTGGGTTTCAGCTACTGACGTTTTGTTCAAATGTCCTAGACCCATAAATATATATATATATATATATATATATATATACATATATATATATATATATATATATATATTTATATATATATATATATATACACACATATATATATATATTTATATATATATATATATATATATATATATATATATATATATACACACATATATATATATATATATATATATATATATATATATATAAACTGCTTTTTCTTCTGATAACCCAAAGAAATTTTTACCATATTCCTATAGTAAATAATACAAAGTTTGCATTAATGGCCTTTGCTGATGACTTAAATCTTTATTTTACTACACCCAATACTGATTTACCAAAAATTCTGCATTCCATGGAAACATTCTCAAAATTCTCTAATTATAAACCCAACTGGTCTGTATTAAAAGCACGAAGGTGTACTTACCTGAATATGTAAACGCCAACACGTCTTCATCGAACCACAAAAACATTGATTGTCCTGAAGCACAAAATCTGAAACATCGAATTGTCATGGTTGGCCCTTTTGCGGTATAGCTCAGTAAGGTAAGTGTGCGATAGTTATGGACCTTAGGGTTAGGGTGCGCATTAAGGTAAGTGCATAGATGGTAATGTATGTGAGATTTAGTGTAGGGTTAGAAGTAGGGTTTTGTTAAGTGTATGCGTGTGGATTATTTAGTTTGTTTGGGTATAGCTTCTTAAGGTAAGTGTGCGATAGTTACGGACCTTAGGGTTATGGTGCAGGTTAAGGTAAGTGCATACATGGTGGCACATGCAAGATTTAGTGTAGGATTAGAAGTAGGGTTTTGGTTGATGTTTGTATGTGGTTTATTTAGTTTGTTTGGGTAGGTAGTATGTAGCAGGCGGTGGGGTGGGACAACTATGACGGTTCGAGTTTTTGAATTTCACAGTTTAGGGCATTCGGTGTATTTGCGGTTCGTGGAATATGTGTCAGCGTTTACGTATTCGGGTAAGTACACCTTCGTGATTTTGATATAGTCTCAACACAACCTGGATAAATCATCTATTTTTTCCTTAAATCCAAATTATAATCTAATCAACTACCTTACAAAGACTGTGATTAAACCAAATGATTCATTGAAATATCTGGGTATATGTTTCTATCATGACCCAAATAAGTTTTACCAAAACAATTTAAGGAAACTTTGGACAAAGATTGCCTAAGATATTCTCAGATGGAATAAATTAAGGTTTCCTCTGTTGACAAAAGTGGCTATTATCAAATGAAAGATTGCTGTTTCAGTTCAACACAGCAAATATAATAGTACCCAATACATTTTTCAAAACTAAATTTCTATGGGAGCCCAGCTTGGTTTGTATTACTTATCAAAAACTGATTTATCCCAAAAGGATTGGTGGTTTGGGCCTCCTGGACTTTAAGCTCTATTATAATATAATAAACAGTAGTCATGAGATTCATGGCTTAGTGGTAGGTCATACAGACTAGTGTTACAGAGGTCCTGGGTTCGAGACTGACAGTGGGAATTTATTACCTATACTCCCTATGCTGTGGAACAAAATCCCGGTACATGTGAGGCAGAGCACCTCGCTGGCTTTGTTCAAGAGAAATCTTGACCAATGGATGGGAGATCGCAGATATACCCCAGGGATTATCTCAGTGTCACTGCTTGACAGAGGCACAGCAAAATAATGGGCATAGTATACTCCAAACTAAAGGGGTGCCGAAAGCCACAAAACTCTGGGCTAGGCTTATAAATGCCCTTGGGCAGATAGCCTAGTATGAACCTATGAACCTATGAAGTAGTAGAATTATAGCAATTTCTGATTACTCCCAATAAAAACAAAATGGAGTCCTAGATGAGTAAAATTTTGTTATAATCAAATAATTAATTCCAAATATAATGCTAAAGCCCTACCCTTTCTTAATAAAAAATAATGGAAGAATCAAAATAAATAATTGTTTAAAAATATTATAATTATTTTGCAAAAAATCATCAGATCTCTAAATCTAACAAGTCCATTTAAAATCATGCAACCAAATTCACCTTAATCTAAATGTTAAACTAAATAAGTTAATGTTAATCTTAAACAAATACCCCTTAATTAGCAAAATGATGATATTAGACATGTATAACTATAAAAGCCTTTCAATAAACAATTTGAGAAATGTCTTGAACCTTCCTAAAAGCTATTTAGTTATGTTGAAACAGATAAAAGAAATTACCTTAACCCTCTTAGTGGATTCAACAGTTCATGACAACAACATAAATCTCTGCAGGGTGTTATGGAATACATTCACACTAAAAAAATGCTAACAAGTATATATAAATTAATTATAGTTGTAAAATATCAAAATAATATTTTATATTCAAACTCTTGGACCAAATTAAAAACAGCAATTCAAAATAAACCAAAAAGTCAGTCAATTTAATTATCCTTAAAACTGCTCCCTTTTACAAAACTTATATACACACAGTTAATGATAATAAATAATGCATATTTAACTGCTGATAAACTTAACAAATACTTCTACACATCTTCACCAAAGTGTTTACACTGTGAAGTCCATAGAGTTGATATTCTTCATATCTTATGGAGCTGTAAATGTTTATATAAGTTGTGGTGTCCATTAAAAGTCAGACTAGAAAAAATGGGATATGGAAAGACCACTGTGTCCTGGGAATTTGCAATTTTGCATATATGTCCTCTTGGATTAGTGAAGGAAAAAATACATATTTTAGTTTCACTTTTCTCATGGATTAAATTATATGTCTCACAGAACTGGCTTGACAATCAGAGATGTCATGGGATTGTTTTAAACAACTGGCAATTAAGTGTATAGCAACTCATAAGTTAATAGTCAATAACCAAGCAAATATTCCTACTATGCACAATTTTGGAGTGCATTCCTTAATCATATACTCTAATAAACTCAAATATTCACAAATAAACATAAGTTAAATTAACAAAGAAAAGAAATGGTATCAAAAATCACAGTTATCACTTATGGTTCATAATGGTGTGTATTATTGCTATTGTATTAACTAAAACCATAAAAAAAGCATTTAGCACTTTGTGTACATAGTTCTTGTGTTATTATTTTTTAATTTGTTAAAGAAGTAATGTGTATGCATAAATATTTATCACATGTTGATGAAGCCTTTGATTACTACAACATTCTTTAGTAAAAGCAATGTCTTTCGGCTTTTTCTAGTTATGGGTCACCCACAGTGAATCTCCGGTCTGTAGATTGATTGGCAGTGAAGGTTTTTTATGGTGTCGAGTTGCCAGACTGGTGCACAAGCTTCACAGAAGGAACACAGACATGCGCACGCTCCTACCTGCATGTCTTTAGAGCTTACTTGACTGAAGGGAGGATATGCAGACTCCACACAGAAGGCTCTCCAGATGAGAATTGAACCAGAGAACCTATTGCTGTGAAGCCCACCACAGCAGCCAACATTCTTCAGTAACCATATTTATATATCAGTGTCAGTACATCTCTGGAATTCTATCCCTTTTTACTTTGGTTATTAGTGACTATGATATTATCCAAAGAATCTAATTATTCTTCAAGCAATTTTTCATGCTTCTCTAATGAAAATGCTTTGCAAATGTACTCTGTTCAACTTAAGTGTCTGGTCTATATATCATTTTCAGGTCATACTTTGGTAAATTAAATAACAGCCACTACACCTTGTAAAATACTTCCCAGATAGGATTTGCAAAGGTTTGTGTTTGTTTCCACACAACCTTTTTACCAGAGACATAATCATTGAATGTCTCACATATGTGCACTATAACATTACCTTTTCTACCTTACTATATTTTTATTACTTATCTTTAAATACTGTTGCTGATCCATAGGCACCTAATTTATTCTTTGTAAGATCACAGACTCTTAATCATTCCTGTTAACATCTACCACCAGAAATGGATTCTTCATATCGTAGTATATTTCAGTTTTTGAATCTGTAATTTCTCTTTACGCATTCCAATATTTTTCCTGTTCATAGCACGATTGATAGGTTTTGTGTTCCTTTAACAGCATTATTAAAGGAGCAGCTATTTTAAACATGTTAGATACACATTTTGCAAGATATTGTATCATTCATCAAAACATCTTTAAGGTCTGGTTGACTCCTGGCTTTGACATTTACAAAGATCTTCTGATTTTTTCTTGTATCAAGCTTCAGTCTCTCTGATATTACAAAATGATCCAAATATTTCATACCTGACACTCTTATTTTATATTTGTTCTTATTTAGCTTGAAATTATGCAATTTTAATCTGTTCAGCAACTCCATCAATCTTTTTTTCACAATCATCTTGTGTCTGTCCCTCCCTATTAGGTCATGGATTACATTTGCAGCACCTTTTATGCTTGCTATGTGCCTATATAAGTTGCTAAGAAATACCAAATAGAAACTCAAGGAACCACTAACTGTGACTAGTAAGTCATATTGGAGTCATCAGCTGTCAAAGGAATAGGTAAGAGAATTGTAAGGGTGCTCTGACTTCTAACAGGATAGATGAGGAGGACCTACTGTTAGAAAAATATGTATTAACATATGTGTACAATGCTTATTTTAATAAGGGAAGATTAATGCATTTTTATTCTATATGCAGCATTAGTTTTATCTGAGACTGAAAAAGTGCCTTTCTGAAATTGTGCTTTCTGACACTGCAAGATGCACTCTGACCTAGTTTGCTAGCACAGCAAAAATACATGTTTATGCCTTGGAAATATACTAGGAAAGCAGGTGATTTTCTGCTAGGTCAGGAAATTAAAGGAAGAATAATAATAATTTCTGTAGATCCATTTATTATGGACAATAAGCTGTATTCGTATTGATGTAAAAGTGTACAAGCTGCAAGATAGTTAGATATAAAGAACAATAAACTGCTTCAGAAATCTGTACTTGCATTGTGCTTAAATTAGCCATAGTACCTAGACTTGTAACATCACATAGCAAGAAAGTTATAATTGACCGGTGGTCGTCAAGGCCATCCTGTTTACTGAAAAATCTTTTTTAAACTTTGAAGAGTCAGCTAGAAATGTGAGAAATATCTGCAAAATAACAGAATTATGAACTGGTGATCTGCTACGTCAGTCATAGTGGACAATGTCTTGAAAGAAAGGTATAATAACTGTGACACTTCCTGATTTGGTAAGACAAACTCTGTAACTGCATTTTTTGTCTCCTTCCGCAAGAATAAAGATACCTGAACTGAACCTTATGCTTTTGGTCTTTTTAAAGAATTTTTCTTTAACATTTTTTGGTCCTTCGGACTGGAATCCCTCGTTTAGCCTAGGATCAGATGGGCCAGGAGGCATGAAATTGCGCAGGGAAGATACCACATCGGATTTTCTTCATTGAAAGACCTCCAACTGAATTGTCGTGCAAAAGAGGCCAGCCACTTTTCTGATCTACGACTAAAGGCGGGTTCCATTTGAACAGTGAAGTGACCAATCGCTGAGGCTCAGGTAAGGTGAATCTACTTTTTTCTGTTTTAAGATCAGGGACTTGATTGTATTTGTTCTGTGAATTCAGGGAGAGAAATATTGCTATCTTGTCATAGATCAGGGAAACAGGATAAGTAGGCAGGTAGTCTGAAGAGACTATAACACTTGGTGGTACCACATTTAAAAACAAAAGGGTTACGTAACATTTAAAAAGACTGAGAACAAAATGGGTAATACGTGCACAAAAACGAAAAAACCCCAAAGCCCACCGTTAACCGAAGACGCAAAATATATACAATCACAGCGTGCCGACAATATTAAATATTATACTAAATGGGTTAACAAATACGAATTTGATGGGAAACTAGAAAGATCCTCGCTTATCAAACTTATTAGACAATTAAAAACAGATTCTAAAGGTCGGGTTAAAAAACAGCAAAAATTAGGAGTTCCTCAGGCACACAGGTGGATTGAGGAAGCAAACCGTAGAGAACAAAAGAGTAAAAATTCAAAAGCAATGTTTCTAGTCAAAGAGGATAATAACTTGGTTATAGCATCAGCCCCCCCCCCCCCGCCCGCTCTGGTTTCGGTTCCCTTACCAGTTCCCTTACCAGAATATGAAGCAAAAGAACAAACTGACCGACCTCCACGATATCCAGTCGTTCCTATAAAACCACTACCGTTTGTTAGAGATCCCATCGAGACTAGGTCTCGAACATGCAATTTAAAAGGGGATATTGAATTATATCAAATAAATGGAAATTCAGGGGCTATGAGTGAAGAGGAGATATGCCCACTCATAGAAGTACCAAATCCTCAGGCAGGACAAGAAGGGCAGAACCCAACTCTCTTAGTATACAGACCGTGGACACTGGAAGACATCCGGAAAGCCACAGAGGGAATTCCCCATCAAAAGTTAATTTTAGAAAATTCTTAGAAGACTTACAGGGCATGAGATTAAGTTATCACTTAAACAGAGAGGAAGTAGAAAAAGTAGTCAGACAAATAGTAGGTCCAGATTGGCACATGATCAGTGGCAACTGGAATCCTCGTGATGCTGCACTTAGGCCCCTCCCACATAGCAGCGCAGAACTAGACAACAGAGTGAAAGGTCTGACAGATCGAATTTCTGAAAAATGGAAGCCTAGGGCAGACTGGACTTGCATTAATCAATGCATCCAACAGGAAAGCGAAACTGTTCATAGGTTCATAGGTTCATACTAGGCTATCTGCCCGAGGGCATTTACAAGCCTAGCCCATCGTTTTGTGGCTTACGCCACCCCTTTAGTATGGGGAACTATACCCATTATTTTTGCTGTGCCTCTGTCGAGCAGTGACACTGAGGTAATCCCTGGGGTGTATCTGCGATCTCCCATCCATTGGTCAAGATTTCTCTTGAACAAGGCCAGCGAGGTGCTCTGCCTCACATGTACCGGGATTTTGTTCCACAGCATAGGGAGTCTTTGGGTGATGAATCTATCCCTCCAGCACGTCCTATTAATAGCCGTGTCGAGGTTTAAGTCTCCGCCCTTGTGGCTCTGATGGATCTAGATTTTTTGAGGTGAAGCATATTCATCAAATCTGGGTTTGACATGGCCTTGTATGTTAGGCAAAGGTCACCTCTGAGCAAGCGGTAGGCGACTGAATAGAGCTGGAGTTCTTTCAGTCGGGCAGCATAGGACAGATTTTTGAGACCCTTTATCCTTTTGGTGAGGAACTTTTGTGGCCTCTCCAGCTGCTGCAAGTGTCGGGTCAGATACATCCCGAATGGGGCATTGTACTCAATCATTGGTCTGATGAGTGATGAGTAAAGGGAGACCATGACCTCCCTTGATCTAGATGAGAATCCCTTCATGATAAGGTGGGCAATGTAGAAGGTCTTCCCAACCACTTTAGCTACATGGGTGTCGAATGACAGACTACTATCAACCTGGGTCCCCAGGTCCCTGATAACTTCCTCTGTGCTCAGTGGATTGCCACCTATTTGGTAGCTAGGGGTAACCTTGTTTTTCCCAAAGGGTATGACCATGCATCTTTTGGCATTTAACTTCAGGCCGTGGCTCTGGCACCAGTTATCCGTTTCTGTGAGACCCTTCTGAAGGATATCTGTGTCAGATGTGTTTTCTACTATGGCGCCCAGTTTGCAGTCATCTGCAAACTTTGTCAGCCACAACCCTCCTGTGTTTGCTTGTACTTCGGAAAAGTAGATGCCAAACAAGAGTGGGCCCAGGACTGAGCCCTGTGGGACACCACTTGTGACAGGCTTTGAGACTGACATGGCGCCAGCAACTCTGACCCTGTGGGTTCTGTCACTCAGCCAGTTTGCAACCCATCTTGTGATGTATGGGTTAACATTTAAGCTGATGAGTTTTTCAATGATACCCGAGTGGGGTATTGTATCGAAGGCCTTAGCCAGATCGAGGTAGGCTGTATGGACTGCCTTTCCCTCGTCAATGGCTTTGGTGACTGTTTCGAAGAAGTCAACCAAGTTTAAAAGGCATGATCTGCCTTTGACAAAGCCAAACTGGGTTGGATCCAAAGTCTGCAAATTCCCTATGTCTTTATTTATGAGGTCCATTATGATCCTCTCCATGGCTTTGCAGATAAGGCTTGTCAAGCTAATGGGCCGGTAATTTCCAGGGTCGGTGGAGGCACCACCTTTGTGAAGTAGGACCACAGTTGCAGTGCGCCACTCCCTGGGTACGTATCCAGAGGTAAGACTTTGATTAAACAGCTGTCCTAGCTGTGGGTTTAATTCCTCATTGAGTTCGTGGAGCACACAGCCGGGGACACCATCAGGTCCCATGGATGCTGTGTTTTTTGCTTTGGAGAGAGCAGTTCTCACTTGGGTGCTGGAGATGTTTGGGGGGCTGCAATCGTTTGGTATAGATATCTCTCCTTTTGGGGGAGGGGAGAAGTTTGCACTGAACCTGTCAGCCAGTATGTTGGCAATGTCTGTAGGATCAGTAATCTTCACATCATTTTGAACTAGTTCTGAGCAAATCTGGGAGTTTCCTCCTAGGTTTCTAACATAGCTAAAGAAGGCCTTATGATTGTCTTTTGAGTCTTTAGCTATTTTTCTCTCGAAATTTGCTTTGGATGATTTTATGAGAGCTCTTAGTTTTTACTTATAGTGATCAAGGGTGTCTTACCTTTTAAGGATTTTGCTCTATCTTGTAGTAGCTTCCTCCTTTTATTGTAGAGTTTGTTTATGGCTGGGGTCCACCAGACTGGACGCTTGCCTTTGGTACTAAGAGTCTTTGTTTTGTTTGGGATTGCCTTATCCATGCAGTCCTGCAGGTGCTGGTAGAAGGTGTTTGTAAGTGATTCAGCGGCTTGAGTACTGTTTTCCGCTCGGGGCCTTAAAGGAGACCACACTAGTCTTTAGAAGTGTGAAGTCAGCTTCGAGAAGTTCTCTACTGTGGTCTTCTTATTTCAGGTGGGGGTGGGATGAGGCCCTCCAGCGAGATTAGTTTGTGATCTGATCTCACCAGTGAGGGGTATACTTCGGTGTTGAACATTGTGCTCCCATGTTCGTGATGATGAGATCAAGTATGTTATCTCCTCTTGTGGGGATGGTGACTAGTTGTTCCATGGCATTTGAGTTTATGAATTCCAGGAACTTTTGGGCTAGGGTGTTTGGGCTTGAGTAGTGTTCCCAGTCTATATTAGGGTAATTGAAGTCACCTAGTATGATGGTGTTTGGTGATACATTTATCCCCTCTAGTGTTTTCAGGAAGGCCATGTGAGGTTCCTGAGTTTGTGAGGGTGGCCTGTAACATGCTACAATTTGAAGAGCAGTCTTGCCTATGGTTAATTGCACCTGGATGGTCTCCGATGCATCGTGCGTTGCCACCAGTCTTGAGGTGTGGGTGTCCTTGATGAATATGGATACCCCCCCTCCTTTCTTGGTATTGTCCGGATTTAAGGGCCGGAACGCATGATATGAGGTAAAACCTGATAGCGCTGGGGTGCTCTCAGGAGCCTTGAACCAGGTTTCTGTCACAGCACAGACATCGATGTTCTCCATACTGTTGATAGATATTTTTCCAGACTATTAGAATGTTTAACAATCACTGTGGAATGCAAGTGCCTGAAGATCAGACACAAGATTCCCCATATAAGCAGCAGTTAAAGAATGCATTTTTGAAAGGCAGTATTGCACCCATAAGTAGTTTCATTACTAAACATATGGTAGATCATCGTACAAGCAGACAACAATCACTGCTTGAATATGCTAGACATGCCGAAAGGCATTTTAACAACAAAAAGAAAAAGAAAGCCCAAGTATTTGCTGTAGAAGATGGAGTAGTTTATTTAGTACAGTCCGGACAAAAGGGCAAAAAGAATGCCCAGGGAAATAAACAATCTGATCAGTGATCAGAGGACTTTGAAGGGAGAAAGAAAAGAGGTGAGTGCTTCAAATGCGGTTTAAAAAGGACACATGGCAAAGGATTGCAGGAAAAATAAGAAGGCAGCAGTGGAAGACAAAAACGATGAAGGTGAGGACTGACTATATGAAACTCAGGAATCATTAGATAGGAATAATAGAGAAAGGACAAATGACAATGTGATAGAAGGAGCAGAGAATATGATAATAGAAGAAGTGCAGGAAGCTACCGATAGTGAAGAAAATGAAATATTAGACCTAGCCTTATTGAGTTTAGAACTCTATTTGGCTGACACAAAACCAGAAGTGACACTCCTGGTAGAAGGGAGGGAAGTCAAATTTTTGTGCGATTCAGGGGCATCACGAACCCTGGTGCACCCCTCCAAACTACCAGAAAATTCAGAATCACATGACTTTATACTAGTAAAAGCAGCTAATGGACAGCTGTATCGGGATCCTCTCTCCCATAACATTACAATAACAGATCCAGTTTCAGGATTAACCCAGAAAAGCAAGATTTTTGTTTCTGCAAAATGCCCAGTGAACCTTTTGGGCAGAGATCTTATGCAACTATTAAGCATAGCAGTAGTTCCAACCATGCAGGGTATGGAAGCACAGTGACAGACCAATACTTTTGCAGTGCAAACAGAGGATGAAACATTTTACTGGTACAGCCAGGACTTAGTTATGACTGGTCCTGGAGCAGTAACTGAAGAGTTAATGAATGTAGCTACCAGTAAGTTCCCCTCCCTTTGCATTGACATACAACACCTGTTGCACTGTACTCTGTATTATTGTCATACACCAGGACCTGACAAAGAATATGAGCAAGAATTGTTTAAAAATCATGCAAATAGATTAGTACTGTGTAATTTGTACTGGGACATGAAAGAGAACAGTGTAGTTAGCTGTTCATTACCCCAGGAGTTCTTTTCACTTTACAAATCAAATCTAATGCCGCATGTTAGTTTAACTAAAGAGAATGATTTAAAATGGATAGACCTAGGAGAAAAAGTCACGAAATGGGAAAAACAGACAGAATCAGAACTGTCAAAACAAGGAATACAAAGACAGAAACTGAACTGGATAACACAAAAGCATCCAGCTGTACACTTGCAGTCCAGCAAATACAGCTGAGAAACCCTCTTATTA
This sequence comes from Protopterus annectens, assembly GCF_019279795.1. Classification (NCBI taxonomy): domain Eukaryota; kingdom Metazoa; phylum Chordata; order Ceratodontiformes; family Protopteridae; genus Protopterus; species Protopterus annectens. The sequence continues at coordinate 661,116,701 of NC_056732.1, forward strand.
GAAGAGGAAGAAAAAGTTTTGTTGGACATACCAGAAACTCTCTGGTCAACAGAAAAATCAGATGTAGGACTTATTCGCACAGCAGGACCAGTTACTATCATGCCAAAGTCAGCATTTAGACCACAGAAGAGACAGTACCCCCTGAGAAAAGATGCAGAGGCAGGTATTAAACCTATCATAGCAGCTGTGCTTAAGAAGGGAATATTGGTGGAATCTCCCGATTCGCCATGTAACACACCCTTATTCTCAGTTAGAAAAGCAAACGGAGAATGGCGTATGGTCCAAAATTTACAAGCTGTAAATGACGCAGTAATACCAAGAGCACCTACGGTGCCAGATCCACATACCTTGTTGAATGATTTAAAACCTCAACAGAAGTACTTTTCTGTGGTAGATATCAGCAATGCATTCTTTTCGATACCGATACACCCTGACAACCAGTATTGGTTTGCATTTACATTTCAGGGAAAGTGGTATACATATACACGACTACCACAGGGTTATAGTGAAAGTCCAACAATATTCTCACAAGAAATGGCAAGTAATTTAGTGGGATTTGTCCCACCGAGCGGTAGCCAGATTTTACTTTATGTTGATGACATCCTGCTGGCCGCCCCTACCCAGCAAGATTGTAAGGAGGATACTATAGCATTATTAAAATTCCTAGCAATTGAAGGACACAAAGTAAGCAAAAATAAATTGCAGCTTTGGAGAAAAGAAGTGAAATACCTTGGATATGTAATATCCAAAAATGGCAGAAAATTAGATGAGGACAGAAAAGTAGCGATCTTACAAGCACCAAAACCCACAACCAAGAAGGAAATGATGTCCTTCCTGGGTACAACTAATTTTTGTCAGAGATTGATCCCAAACTATGCTTTGGAATCTGCACCTTTAACCAACCTGATTTTTAAGAAGCCCATGGCAGCACAAGATTTAATACAGTGGACACCAGAAGCAGAATTAACTTTCTGCAAGCTGAAACAATTGATAGCATCATCATTAGTTTTAGGATTACCAAATTATCACAAACATTTTTTCCAAACTGTAGATTGCAAGCAAGGTTATATGACATCAGTATTGACTCAACAGCATGGGGACAAACAACACCCCATTGCTTATTATTCATCACAACTGGACCCAGTGGCACAGTCTCTACCCCACTGTGTACAAGCAGTAGTTGCAGCTGCTATGGCAGTGCAGGCTTCAGCCTCAGTAGTATTATTCCACCCTCTCACATTGAGAGTGCCTCATGCAGTTGCAATCATTTTACTGCAAGAAAAAATAGCATATCTTTCCCCTGCTAGGCACCTTTCTTGTATGACTATATTGCTGAGCCAACCTCACATGACAATTGAATGATGTACTACTTTGAATCCATCTACCTTGCTCCCAACTCCTGTGGATGGCACACCCCATAACTGCCTGCAGGTAATTGAGCAAAAGACACTGCCTAGAAAAGACCTCACGGATGTTCCCTTGGATGATGCCGAGGTGACATATTACGTGGATGGCTCATGCAAAAGGAGTCCTACAGGACAGAACATAACAGGTTATGCAGTAGTTTCTGATACTGAGATTGTAGAAGCAAAACCTCTACCACATAACTTATCTGCACAAGCAGCAGAGTTGATTGCCTTGACACGGGCATGTACCTTAGCAAAAGGTAAAAGCGTAAACATTTTTACAGACAGCCAGTATGCTTTTTCTACTGTACATGTTTTTGCACAACAGTGGAAAAATCGAGGAATGGTGACATCTACTGGCAAACTGATTAACCATGCACAGTTTATTTTAGATTTGTTAGATTCTATTCAGTTGCCTCAGAAAGTAGCTATTTGTAAATGCATAGCTCATACAAAACAACAAGATAGGATTTCAAAAGGCAATGCAAAAGCTGACACAGCTGCAAAGCAAGCAGCCTCAGAAGCATTTCTTTTGAACGAGGAATTACAACCTTCTGAGATTTTAGACTTAGAAATGTTGAAAACAATGCAGACACTTACTACACAGACCGAGAAACAAAAATGGAAAAGACGAGGAGCAATTCTCAAGGAAGGGCTGTACACCTCCAAAGAGGGAAAACCGATATTACCGTCTAATTTATTTAAATATGCAGCTTTGTTGAGCCATGGGCAGAGCCATGTCTCAACAGGGGGGATGGTACAGTTAGTGAATCGGGTGTTTGCTACGTATGGGTTTACAAACTACACTAAAAAATTTTGCCTGTCATGTCACACTTGTAATAAACATCATGCACAAGGGGCATTAAAGCCCAAGCAAGGGAGTTTCCCTACACCACCGTATCTGTTTCATACTATCTGTATGGATTTCATAGAATTGAACAAATGTGAAAAGAAAAAGTACTGCCTTGTCATTGTGGATATGTTCTCCAAATGGGTTGAAGCCTTTCCGACTAGTAAACCAGATGCAGCCACTGTTGCAAAGATCCTAGTTAAAGAAATTATTCCTAGATTTGGCATACCAGAAAAGATCTACAGTGACAATGGTACACATTTCGTTAACCAAATTATACAACAGTTAAGTCAGTATTTTGGGATTTCTTTGAAACATCACTGTGCATATCACCCTCAATCTGCAGGGTTAGTAGAGAGGCACAATGGAGTTTTAAAGAATAAGCTTAAAAAACTTATAGTAGAAACACAAAAGAACTGGGTGTACTGTTTGCCCCTGGCACTGATGAGCATGAGAACTGTTCTGAACACAAAAGGACTGACACCTTTCTAAAAGATTTTTGGAAGAGCCTATTATATACCTCAGTGGAAACCTCTCATGCCTGCAGACCAGGAAGCAGATTGGACACTTGCAGAGTACATGAGGAATATGCTAAATAACAAACATCTTTTACAGTTTAAATCTGTTTCAGATAAAGACCAAACTAACCCCTTCGAAGTAGCAGTAGCCCCAGGCACTTGGGTCTGGGTGAAGACAATCAAGAAAAAGAATTGGACGACACCAAAGTGGGAAGGTCCGTATCAAGTATTGCTGAGCACGCCCACAGCAGTCAAGATTGCGGAACGTTCATCTTAGATTCATTTGACACACTGTAAACTAGTCAAAAACTTTGAACTTGATAAAACTCTTGCTAACACACAGCAGCAGTAAAATGACAAGACCTAGAGACAATAGAAATACTGAACAAATTCAGCAGTATATTCAACAGTGTTGCATAATCATCTTGATAACTGCATTAGTGACAATGTTCCTTTTGCTGTGGCTTTTGCTGTGGCCTTTCTTTTCTTCAGCCACACCAGCTAGACTGAACAAACGTGATTCAACACTCCTAGACTGGCATCCGAACTTTAACGCTTACCAAGCAATCAAATATGTATATGCTGAAACTTTTAATATTTCAAATTGTTGGATTTGCACAGCCATACCAACAGCATATGGGGGATTATTGATGGCTGCTGTTCCCCTAGGGGTCAATGAGACCTGGGAAAACTTGATTTTTGAGACTACACCTGTGAAATCTAGAGACAAAATTGCATTATTTTTACCTGTTACACAAACAGGAATTGTATGCTTTTTTAAAAATTATACTATTCAAGTAGGTTGGAGTAGATGTAATGTGACTGTTTCTTATAAACGATATATTAAACCCAAAAATGCTAAAAATACAGAAACAATTTGTGATGCAGATTATGACTCGTGCTTTGAGTCCTTGCATAGAACTGTCAGTGATATACAACATAATCCTGTTATTTTAAAGCAACTGTCTATTATAGATAAGAAAATGTTTCATGCAGGGAAGGTGTATATCAATACTAAGGTAGAAAACTGTTATTTCATATGTGGGAAAAAAGCATACAAATGGTTGCCTGAGAATTGCTCCGGCAGTTGTTTTTTGGGTTACCTGTTCCCGGCCATACAACACTCTATAGTTTTGCCTCATGGGAGAATTCGAAACGTCAGAGATGTCACAAAGAAACCTGAAAATCCAATCAAGAAACCTGAAAATCCAGTGGGACAGATCGTAGCAGGCTGGAGGAACCATAACTCCGTAAAAGACAAAAGGAAATTAGCACACATGGACTTGAGTGACACTATTATATCCTGGGCTGGCATAGCCCCTGCATATGGTGCAGTTAAATCAATTTGGGAACTAAGAAAACTGTCCAAACTTCTCGAGGTCATGAGCAATGCAACTTTTTCTGCTCTTGAATTAATGACTGATGAGCTAAATGCAATGAGAACTGTGGTACTTCAAAACCGCATGGCTCTTGACTTCACCCTAGCGGCGAGAGGTGGTACATGCACTTTAATCAAAGACGAGTGTTGTTCATTTATTCCAGACAACAAGCATGAAATTAATAATCATTTGGAAGTGATTCAACAAGTGTCAGACATGACCATGCCAGGCCCAAACCCACTGATGAACTTTTTCCAGAATTTGTTTGGGGGTGGGGTTCCATCCTAATGAACATCCTGACTGCCATTTGTGTGGGATTACTATTGTTAGGAGCATGCATATGCTGTGGAATTCCCTGCATGAAAAAATTAATCAAAGATTTTATAGACATGTCAGTATCTGAGACTTTGTATCAAAGTACTGAAATTGAAGAACTGTTGAAAAAGGAAACACTTTCATAAGTTTAAACTGAATGACTCTCTTAGCTGCAAATCCTCCAAGGAAGAGGTTAGGAGAAGAAACAAACTGTTTATGCTTTTGAAATAGAATAAAAAGTATTAACAGGGGGGAAATGTTAGAAAAATATGTATTAACATATGTGTACAATGCTTATTTTAATAAGGAAGATTAATGCATTTTTATTCTATATGCAGCATTTGTTTTATTTGGGACTGAAAAAGTGCCTTTCTGAAATTGTGCTTTCTGACACTGCAAGATGCACTCTGACCTAGCTTGCTAGCACAGCAAAAATACATGTTTATGCCTTGGAAATATACTAGGAAAGCAGGTGATTTTCTGCTAGGTCAAGAAATTAAAGGAAGAATAATAATAATAATTTCTGTAGATCCATTCATTATAGACAATAAGCTCTATTTGTATTGATGTAAAAGTGCACAACCTGCAAGATAGTTAGATATTATGAACAATAGACTGCTTCAGAAATCTGTACTTGCATTGTGCTGAAATTAGCTGCAGTACCTAGGCTTGTAACATCACATAGCAAGAAAGTTATAATTGATCAGTGGTCATCAAAGCCATCCTGTTTACTAAAAAATCTTTTTTAAACTTTGAAGAGTCAGCTAGAAACGTGAGAAATATCTGCAAAATAACAGAATTATGAACTGGTGATCTGCTACATCAGTCATAGTGGGCAATGTCTTGAAAGAAAGGTATAATAACTGTGACACTTCCTGATTTGGTCAGGCAAACTCTGTAACTGCATTTTTTGTCTCCTTGCGCAAGAATAAAGATACCTGAACTGAACCTTATGCTTTTGGTCTTTTTAAAGAATTTTTCTTTAACACCTACCATCTGGTAACTGGTTTGAAGAGGCAGGGGACAAACATTATTTGCAAACTAGATAGAGAAGTAGTAAATACAACGTCTTAATAGGCCAGGGGTTACAATGCCTGCAACCACTAACAGTCTACAGTGAAGAAGCAGGGGATCCAACCAGCAGTTGGGGGGGGGGGGAGTAGTAACATTTAGCTTTGATCATTGCCAACAGAGATGATGAGAAGGGCAGAGTACTCTAATTAATGCATGTATGCTTGTGAATTTAGGTAGTATAATATGATTTAAACATCATTCATTGTGTGTACTGCATACTTCTCCAGGGCTTGCCCCTGAGGTCTAATGACTTTTCTTTCCACTTTGCTATACAAAAACTAGAAAAACCAAACAGTGCTGCAGGTGCCAAAAAAGAAGCATCACAAACTTTTAATATAAGTGTTTCATCCACTTCACCTTTATTGTGTTCACATACACAAATTCCCCCACACAAACATTTAAATAGTAAAACATTGTACTGCTATCTAATAGCTAATCATAAAATACCATTATTCAAAAGTGCATGTAACAAAAGCAAAGCAACAATGTAACAAAATATTTAAACAACTAAGATACTGTATAAAAACCCTATAAAAGTTACAGTATCCCAATCAAAATCAGCATGTAAGAAAATAAAAATGTTACAGCTAAATGTAAGACCTTATAATAATAATATGCTATGTATAGATATCATGTCATTAATACTTAAAGGGCTCATTGCATTCAATAACTCTTGCTAGTATAATTCATGATTTTCTACATGGGCTTCCCATTCAACACCCCTCTCAAAATGGGGTACCTTTTCTAAAACAAAAAATTGTCCATTACATAACTCTAAGCCTCCCCAAATGAGTTATCTAGAGACACAAAGCCAAAAAACTAAAAGCATCCCAAACCTCCCTCCTTTATTCAACTAAACAATTTTGGAAAGAAGTTAACAATATTATTGGTAAAAAAAATCTTGACAATCTCAGCTTCATACCTTGCCCCTCTAGTAACCTTGCTCCTTTTGACTTCCTCTTTGACTTCCTCAGAGAATTCAGTACCATGCCGTCCACTTCACTTACTAATGTAAACCCTGCTGAAAGGGACCCTAACCCACCTGAATTCATCCCCTCTTCTACTTCTTACAATTCACCATTAAACAAATCTTACCATGATTTGAACAAATTGCACTGGATCTCTTAGTATTTATTATTAGTTTATCTACCTTTGCTGAAGCTACATTTCAGACCTCAGTTTCAACACTACCTAAAAAAACAGTATGTGTGCAACTGCCTAGATACTGGTCACCTAATATAACACAATACCTTCTTTCACATTCCTAATTAGTGACACAATCATTATTGTGTGCACCTGTTATTAAATAACAGCAATCGTTCCATCATTTCTGCACAAAGTTAACCCCTATTTATGCAAACAAGCAATTACTAAAGTGCACACAAGATCCTAGTTACAATATTCTAATTGTCTAAACAATCAAGTTTCTAACTACACCCTGTCCCCCCTCACCCTCCTCCTTACCTTCCTCTCACTATTCTTCTCACTTCTCTTCGACCAGTACTTTGTCTCATCCAATTGCACTATTATTGTTCCTTTTTTATGCAAATGTGCACATACATGGTTGTCCACACCTTTGTGTTATGCTGTTTTCTAATATTATTTGCATATCTGAGTGTTTTACATATACTAACACCTTGTATATCCATGTTACCTTGTAACTGTTCATGTAACCCAGGCTGAGTCTGAAAATGGTCATGCGTGGTCACTGCTCTACCCCTGTAAATAAATACAAATAAATAAATAAATGTTTATTCTGATCCATCTGCTTTCATTGTGGATACTGGAGATTTTTGTGACATTGTATATAAAGAAAGAACTGTTTCCACTGTAAAGTTGTGTCTGCATAAACCTTCTCATTCTCTATCAAGCAATAAGACACAGAGAAGTAGAGTTTTCAGTGTGCAGATATAACTTACAGTGCCCCTGCCACAGTCCCCAGCCCTGGCTCAAGCATTTATATTCCTATGTACTGAGGTGGCAACATTGGTGACCAAATGTATCTCTTTAGCACTCACTGGCACAATTAGCATTATTGCAATGAAAGGCTGTTTTTTCAACTTAATCAGCATGAATTCTGGCCTGCAATAACAAATAGCTGGTGTACTTCAATAAAAAAAAAAAAAAAAAACACAGCTATATGCCACCCAGTATGTGCATCTTTAGCAGAAGTCCATCATTTTAACGCTTCTCTAAAAGGAGTTGGCAGTGTACTTGGGTAAATGAATGCACTCTGTAGAACAATGTAAAAAAAGAGAAAAACAAAGAAGCATTATAAACATCTGCCAGATATGATGACTATCCTCTTTCTCTTCTACACCAAAATACATAATGAATCTGAATTTTCAATAGCCAGAAGATTACTAGGTAAATAATATGTGTTAAGAAATGCACATCAAACCAAGTAATAACTAAACATTAAAGGTTAAATCACCATTCTCGTAATTACCAGTGTAGAAAAATGTACTCAATCTAGAAAAGAAGAGGTAAATGCTTCATGTTATTTAGCTTTGGCTGTTCCCACATTATTAAAATGTGTTTAAAACCATCAAAGGAGCTGACAGCAATCCTTTGAAAGGTGGGTTTGCAAAGCTGATACCAGAGCATTTAGTATATTTAGTATTTAATTCCAGAATTTCTGTTAAAACTGGCTCAGTGCCTTTAAAACTGATATGCTTTGGAAAAGGCAAATTCCACAGCAGTTTAAGATACCATATCAAATTTCTATAACAAAATTTTTAGACAGAAGTGTGTAATTGAATATATTTCAAAAGTACCATCATCTGATCATCTTATAAAACTGTCTAGTTCCCTTTCTGACTCCTTCAGTGATTGTGCCCTCTCTAAGCAAATATATTTAATTTGGAGGTGATCAAAATATCCAATATGGGCTTGGCAGAATAGCAACCTATTTACAGTGAAGCACATCTTAACCTCTTAGGCATAAAGATGCATTAACTGTGAAGTGTCAGCAGCTTAGTTTCAAAACATACATCTGCTTGTGTTATCTATTGCACTTTGCAATAGCTGCTTTGAATTACACCAGAACTCGCACATCCTTATTAAGATCGTATGACAGCAGATTCAACAGCTTAGAGTTGTGCCACTAAACTCCCCATAGAGAGATGTAATTTAATTTTGTGCGTATGTTAATGCAACTGGACATGGAATAGTTCATAAAGACAGCTTGTCTGTGGACACACTGGTGCTTATCAGATCATATTATGACTGCAATGAGTCTGAAAAAATATTAAATGTACAGTAATTTTATGGTACACATGCTGACAGAATGATAGTTTTAAAGCATATTTCATTTAGTTTATCATGGATTGAGAAATTATCTGTCATACATCTAGTCTCCTTAGGATCACAGGCAAATGCTGATAATGAAAAATACTAAAATATATTTGTTAAATTATGGCATTCAATTTGAAATTTTCTCACCATTTTCAGTTCACATTTATATTTAAAATTACTAGCCATATTTTCACAGTGACATTTTTTTATGAAAATCTTGCTGTCCCTGGTTGCAAACATTTGTTTGCAGGTATTATAGCAGTCATTTCATATGGTAAAAATGTTATGTCAAAACAGGTGCACTCGAAGATCAGGAACTGTTTAGGAATGCGTTTTGCACTCTCTGTCTTCCAATAAGTATGTATAACCATACAAAATATTTAAACAATACATGAAAATGAAAAGTATGATACTGCATATCAAAATGCACAAACAAACCTGAAGTACCCAGGAGCTAAGAGTAAGTACGACCTGAAAACAACTAGGACTTGAACAGCATATGTACATCCTTCTCTGTAACTAGCTATAAGCATGCAAGGATGACCCTGCCTGCACTGAAGGTAATTCAGAATGATGGCACTATAACACTGATTATAGACTCAGCAGCAGTACATTGACAGGAAGCATGTGACCTCCTCCTAAGCTGATCCGATCGTGCTTTATAGGGACACATTTTTATGCAGTTCTATGGATTCCATCACTTTAAAAGTAAACAAGATGAATTCTGCTCATTCCAAGCTCATGATCATTACATGACACCCTGCCTGTTGCATTTTCTGGTGCTTTTTGGAAAAGTTACTGATTTCTATCAGAATATGAAAGTATAGCATAACTTTAAGTCAAAATTAAAGCATAAGTTTTGTCTTTTAAATGGTCTTCCTAGATTAGACCAACTATAATTGTATCAAAAGATAGGAAGGACAAACATAAAGCATGCAAGTGAAATGTACTGATTACAAAACAAGGTTGTGTTGTAACATATATGTCAGAAAGAAACATATAATTAAATAGTATACAAAGTACTGATGGGTGAGAACACTGACATTCAAACACTCCTTTTGTTACCAGTGCAGAGCAACATTTTCTCATGTATTTTACATTTGCAGCTATACTCATGCAGGCCAGATTCTGATTAGATAAACAAAGAGGAATCAGCCATGTTCACATCCCTGGCCTGAAACTGGAACCAGGGAATGAAAGAATACTGATCAGGGGTGAAGTAGCAGTGGGCACAAACCATCCACTCCTGTATACCAGGGACAGCTGCACTATTGGGAGAGGGTAGACCAGTGCTACTTCCTACTAAAGTCAACTACCACTAAAACAGCACTGGCTATTGTACTGCGGAGATATCTCACTGGTGTAGAGGGATAAAACCCTAACTGTCCCAAGTGATCTAAGTGTGATTAGTGGCTCAATGATGTCGCAGGTGAGGATGGACATGCCAATTCTGGTAGGAGGTGTGGGGCCTGACCCATTTTAGCCATCACTCTCACACATGATCCCTACTGGGGCAGGAATAGGGCCATATAGAAGTGCTGCAGAGATGACATGGCCTCCCAAGCCTATAACAGTAGCCGTTGACAGTAGTATGAATGTGAGAATATAGTAAACTGTTGGAGGAACATATATAGTACCTAAATTAATGTAGGCATCCATGTCACTACCCATGGAGAGTAGTCAGGGTCATTCATACAAAATGTTCTCATGGTTGGGATGCCAGTCAGAACACCAAACTCCCCAAAGTTTGGCTGGATGGCAGACACTCTACATAGCTCTTGCCTTGAGGAATCTGAGGGGGAAGAAAAAGATCCTCACTCCTAATGAATGAATGGGCTTAAGTCCAACAGGAGGAGCCTCAATGGTTGGTAGTCTGGTTGTTGTTAGGGTGGAATTAAAAAAAAACATGTTAAAGGAGCAAAGAGGGACCAGTCTAGGATCTCAGTGGACAAACCGCCAAGGAGAATTTCATTTCTTATGGAAATTAGAACATTTATTGGCTTGATCCATACTGGTGTAGGCCAGACAAGATTTAATTACATTATAATAGAAATGAAACTGCTTTGTAATTGCTGACTGAGAGATCACAGTAGTTAGTGGAGGGGCAGATAATCTGATGGCTGTGAGAGGCACTGATGGATATGTGTATGGTTTACTGTTTTGTTTGTTCGAAGGGGACAATTCACAGAGCTGTATATAGGTTTTTGTTGACCACTGTTTGACAAGCAGCTTCAAGCCTAACCCTTCTTGCAAATCTGCTTGGTTCACTGGGGCAAACCATGGACAAACTGTAGAAACATTGGTGAGGTTAAATGCAATCTGTTTAAGGGACTGAAAAATCAAGATAACCACTGTGCATACAGTACTCACAATCATCTTTTATTGTTAGGCTAAAAATGGGTACAGATCCAGTTATCTTTTTAACTGTAGTGATTTTTATTTGATTAATGCCCATATCTCATTCAGGACAACTAAGAATGTTGAGAAGACCTATTTGAAATTAGGGCACTGGGTGCTGTTCATAAAGGTATAAAGAATACTGTTAAGTCATGCAAATAAAAGAAATTGTGAAGACATGAGATATCAGCAAAAAAATATGATTATTCAAAAACACAGTTAACAGTAATAATATTTCTGTTACTGAGAATAAATGTGTAAACCAAATACTTTTATTAAATTTAACTGAAATATTTGGCTTGCACATTAATTCTCAGTAATTGAGGTGTTTTTACTGCTTATTATTTATTATACAATATTGAGAAGCCTCTGTGGATTTTTTTTTAAAAAATGCAGTTATACAGTATTACATGAAGATATTTCAAGACTGAGCTACACAACTATGGTGCAGTAATAAAAAACAGAGCAATGTAACTGAAGCAATCAGTATGATGTGCATGAGTCCTGAATATTGCAAAAGTTTGTAATATCTAGTATGCCAGAAAGCAGTGTTTTGCAACAATAATTATGTCCACATAAGAAAAATGAAACGAAAAAAAGTGGATGCATATGCCACATTCTTTGTACTCTAGCAGTTATTAATAGAAGGAATTCAGTGCAAGGAGAGGCTAAACCCCCAGCCAGGCCACAAAAATTCCAGCAGTTTTTTGCTTGACTTAGCACTATTATCCACAGTAAGTGTATCAGGTATGTAGAAGGAAGAGTTGTATTTGCCACACTGTTTGAAGTGTCATGCAATCCTTACCCCAAATGGACTGTGGAGCTGGTCCATAGCACCTTGTACCAAAACTGCAACAGCCTTCCACATCCTAGGTACAGGTACTTTCCAGTTACCTACAGGTACTCTAATAGCTATACCAGTCATTGACAAGTAAAATCATGGATACAGTCTTTATCTACATGCTGTAGCAAGGTGGATCTACATCACATCCCCTTAATATCTCTCCAGGCACAAAGAGCATTGAACTAAGCATTGCACAACAGGGAAGGTCTACCATCCACTGTCTGACACAGTAAGTTTCACCTACATAACTCTACATACTCCAGTGGCTAAGGTTGGATGGGAGATTGCCGTTGTAAACCTGTAACTAATTTTCAGATGAAATCTGAGATGGTATGTATACAGACTAATTGAAATGTTCCCAGTTTAATGGGGATATTCCCCTCCTAATTGGCTTGGGATGGCATAGATTGCTGAGTGATGGAGGAGGAGAAGGAACAGCAGAGTCATGTTACAGAGATGGCAGCTAGATAGATAATGTCAGATGAGATGCCATGGCAGATAGTGGTATGTATGAGAGTGTAGAATATTGTCTTCAAGATGATCAGTTGAAGTAGGAGATGTGAGATATCAAGTGGCAAATGGACTACAATGCCTGTTAATAATTAAACAGAAAATCAGGAGTGGTCTGCAGAGAAAGCACTTAAAATAACTGGCAACAAAGTTTGGAGAATTCAGGTTCGGGTACCTAAGCCAGCATGCTGAAATAGATGCACAAATCTCTGATAACAGAAAAAAATAATGTTGACATAGCTAAAAGTACAACTATATTTAGTAGCAAAGAAGAATTTAATAGAAAGTAAATAAATGGCAGGATAACAAATTAGGCAGTTAGCACAATGTGGATCTGAGCAAGTCACTCAACCAGACAGTGCTTCTGTAAAGGGACACCTGAGTCCAGTGGTCTTACTGATAAACAAATGTATAAAAAAGTGTTGCTGGATAAGCAGTGTAAGACTAAAGACATATAAATAAAAATCCCAAACCTTATATTCATTATAGTGCCAAAAGAAGATGTTTAGGACATTATATCACCTAGTTTATTGGAATGAGCATGGACAGTGTGGAAGGGAAAGAATGATAATCATACAGATGTGTACATTGCAGTAAAAAAAGGGTGACTAATGGTAATTAAATGAATGGATTATTTCCTTAAAGAGAACATGTAATTTGCTTCCAAATCAATCATCTGTCATGGATAAGTTTGGCTTATGGGAATGTAGCTGAGGGTTATAAAATGCACAGCCTAAGTTATGAGTGTGCAAAACAACAATTTAAATTTGAGTGTGAAATAACTGTTTATTTTGCAGAAAAGTGGGGCCTATAAGTCACAACTGTATTATTTTTTGCAGTGAGAAGAAACACACACCAACAGAAACTGTGATATGATGATTTTTACTACTAGAAGATAAAGAAAAAGTGAGCATTAATTGTTCAGGAGACAGAACTGATGAGAAAATGCTAATGGAATACTGAGGTACAAGACAGTTTCTGGGAACCAGAAGTTAGATGACAAGATGTATGTGATGTCATTCTGTACAGAAATAATGTTTTAATATTAGGTGAGACGAAAGTTTCAGAGCAGTCTGTTTATTTGAACCTGACCTAGAAGGATCCCTCACCTACTTTGTCTTGCCTTGCTCTATTAAGTAATTAGAAATAGTAATTCTCTAGATCAGTCGGGAACATATAATGAGAATAGTTAAGTATTGTTTTTCTGTTACTGTGTGAATCTTTCCAGCTGTGTTATTTTTTACTATTTCCTGTGGTGAAACTCTGGAGTTACCTATAAATAGGTATTTCATATTTTCATGTTCTTTTATAGTTTATTATTAAATATATTTAAACTTTTCATTGTGGCTGGTCCTTTAGAGAATAAAAAGTAGGAACCCACAGCCAGATCCACAAAAAAGTAGACTTTATTTAGCACCTTCATCCAGTTAAGAAATATGAAACTGGATAAGGGTGGGGGGATTGTAGTAACGGAGGTGGACAATTACATAAACAGAATGTTTGTCATGTTATTCACTGATACATATGAGGAGGCATCTCTAAATGAGATAAACATAGCCTTTAGAAAAATTGACCTTGCTTTGAAAGAAGTTGTGTTAAACAATTATTAATTATTTCATTGGAAGACTTTACGTTTGCAACTGTACCATCTCCCAAAGTTTGCAACTGTACCATCTCCCAAAACCCCCACCATATTTGAAATACCAAAAATCCACAAGGACGTGTTTAATCCCCTGCTATGTCCTATAGTAGACGTTAAGGCGTCTAAGACGTACTGTTTGGCAAAATATATAGATTTTCATATACAGGATATTTTTAAAGACAGTGATTGTATTCTCAAAGACTCATGGAATTTTTTAATGAAAGTTAACATTTTTTTTTTTTTTTTTTTTTTTTTTTTTTATGAGACCCTGTTTTTTGTTACGCTTAATGTACAAGATCTTTATTTGGTAATTCCCCATGAACTAGGAATTGAATGGTTCTATGTTGTTATGCAAAGATGGAAGTGGATAAAGTCTTTGTAGTAACATATTTTATGGAACTGGTCCTAGAAAATAACTTCTTCATATTTGAGAATCACATCTTTAGACAAAAAAACGGTGTGGCTATGGGAGCTGTTTGTGCCCCCAAGTTTGCTAATGCAGTTTTGGCACATTGGGAACTTAATTTTGTCTTAAACTCTGAATTCAGGCAGTGCTGGGTTTATTATGGTAGGTACCTTGATGACTTAATGTTTTTGGAGAGACAGTCTGGATAAGTTAAATAGCTTCCTTGAATATTTAAATAGAACTACCACTTTTTTAAAATTTACATGTAATGTTCAGCTAGATGTAGTTCATTTTTTAGATGATACTATTAGTAAAAATGTGGGAAGGAAGGTGCTTGAATCTAATATTTTTAGGAAACCTACCTACTCCAACACCTTGCCTCATTATAGTAGTATCCACCCCCAAAACCAGAAAAAGTCCTTAGTGAAAGGCCAATTTGTACAGTTGGCCAGGATGATTTCAGTGGACTCTGTGTTTGAAAAAGAATGTGAAGTTTTAAAATCTATGTTTATGGTGAGGGTGTACTCAGAGGATTTTGTACTTGAAAGTCTAGGTGAAGTTTGTGCCAAAAGAATCACTGGATATTTTGTGCCTCTCTTAAAAAGAGGAAGTATAGGTGTTGGGTCTAAGGACACAAATAGAGATGGACAGGAGGTTTTGAGAGAGCTTTGGTATCAACTTATAATAGTGAGTTCCATGAATTGGCCTCCATAGTAAATAAGAATAGGAAAATCTTTTGCCTGGACGATGAGCATAAGGATATTGTGGGGGGAAAACTGAGAATTTTATATAAAAAAAACATGTGTTTCAAAAATGTATTTGAGAGGGCTATATATATATATATATATATATATATATATATATATATATATATATATATATATAGGGGTATATGAAAAAATGTGGCCATTGTGCACAATGTCTCTATGTAATCGAGGAGGAAGTTTTTGTTGTGCAGGGGTTTGGGGAAGTGAGACTTAGAAAAAAGTTTTCATGTGGCAGCAAAAGTGTGGTATATTTGGCTTTGTGTGAGGGATGTTGTGCATTCTGTGTTGGTAAAACTAAATTAAGTTTGAGGAAGAGGCTTTACCAACAAGTATATGACATTAGAAAGGGGAATGAAAGAAATGTACTTTTGAAACACACAAAGTATAATCCACAGCATATTTTTAAATTTGTTGCCATAGATCAAGTGGATTTGGATGAAAGATGGGGAACCTTGTGATGAGTTCCCGGAATTTATGGAGCTCAAATGGAAGTTAAAGCTTAATGCCACAACTGCCCCAGGTATAAATGAAGTTTTGTCCTTGAGCAATGTTTTGAAACTTAAAGCAGCTTATTTTCTTAAATAATATGACTCACCAACAGCAAAGTGTCCAAGTGACTCACCAACAGCAAAGTATCATTATATTATTTGTTGTTGTATTTTTATCTGCATTTATATGTATTTTTTATATAAGATTCTTTTAATGTATGGATTTGTGGCTGTGTTTAGAAACAGGTTTTTAGGTTAGCCTTTGTTATTATGGCAACACTGATTGATAGGGGAGTGGATTTAATTTGCATAAATTAGTACTAATTGTTAACTGTTATATAAGGCCAGTTTATGATGAGTTTGTTTATTCTGATGAAGTCCTGGATTATTGGTGGACTTAAGCGCTAAATAAATTCTACTATTTCATGGATCTGGCTGTGGTTTCTTACTTTTTATTGTTTCTCTGAGTGTGTTTTTGCTTTTTCATTACACCTTTTAGAGAATATTTAAACCTTTGAGAATATCTATTGGTCACACTGTAGCCACTCCTGCAGCCTGGCTGTTTTGTCAATATTACCACTTGTATTAACATTCATTTTTCTCAGTATAAGTGGGTATCCTTGCAAGAGCCCTAGGTAACTGGCTTCCTATTGTGTGGTGTCAGTGATAACTACCTTATAGTCTGGACAGAATGGAGCACAGTGGGTAAACCTGTGCCAGCCTTTCCCAGGTGTGTGTGTGTGTGTGTGTGTGTGTGTGTGTGTGTGTGTGTGTGTGTATGTGTGTAAATCACTTGGAGCAGGGACACGAAGCACTGGTTTCACAGAGAGAGTGGTGTAGGACTTGGCTTCGACACTCAGCTGAGGGCTTAACTCTGTAGCTGTGCCAGTGTGGAGCCTTACTGGGGATCTGGGGAGAGACAGAGAGAGAAAACCAGACCCTGGGCTGAATGTGTTCCCTGTGTGCTCTTAAGAGAAATTGTGCTTGATGCAGAAAGCTGCATCTGGAAATACTGGGTGTATCCATTTTTGTTCCAAGTGAACGTCCCTCTCCAGTGTCAGGGTGAGGATTCAGGCTCCTTGATTACTGGCCCAGAGGGGGGACATCACACATGCAAATAAAGGAAAACAAGAAGAAACAAAGAGGGAATTATGATGCATAATAAATGCTATGGACTACATAATGAAGAATGTGAAGAAGAAGAAAGAAAAGTACTAAAAAGGAAACAAAGAAAAACATTCACTGTGAGAAACACCTGCATGATGAAAGTGACGTTGATTAATGCTAAGAGAATTAAGAAAGAAAGAAATGATACAGAATTATGGATTTAAAGAAAGTTACTATATATATATTTTCTATTTATAAAAATTACATTTAAATGATGTGTTGGTTTATAAATGTGCAAAATATTGGATAATAAGATGATGTAAACAAGTGGGGTAAAAAAAAAAGCTGAAATAGTAGGCATTTTGGTTAAAGTAGATAATCCAACTATTGAGAAGGTATATGAATTTCAAAAGGGAAGAATATTAGCAAATGATATGTGTAAAAAAAGAGAACTGTAAAGGATAAGTAATGTGACTGCAAGAAGTGAGGACTAATAGAAGGCTAAATCAATGGGATTTAATTAGATTTTCTTTAACAATAAGGAATGCAATCCACTAAGAGGAATTTAATACTATTAGTGCATGGAATAGTCCAGAGGTAAAAGGTGATAATGCTTCTGGTGAGGTTATTTGGACAAAGTAATATTAAAAATAAGAAGGGTGCTATATTCCTAGGTTCATAGATTCTTATTAAGCATATGGTCATTGGGACTATCAAGAAGGTCAGTAATACCATCCAGATTTAGCAAGAGAATAATAGTGCCCCACATTAAGTCTGCTATTCCCACATATCCCATGTGAGCATTTTTGAGCTTATATTCAGTCATCCAGACTAGCTTTAAAGGTTGACAGGAAGTGTTCCACTTGATAGGTAAAGTGAGCCTTTTGCAGAAATGGCAATACGATCAGTTAAGGTACCTGTTGTACAAGATGTTATTGTCTGTGTGGCAGTAAAGGTCTAGGTCTTCAAAGGAAGGTTTGCTTCTGTGTAGATGAAGGAATCCAAAGAGTGTAGGATCCTTCACAGGATGAAGGGCTGAACAGAAGTCACCCCTTTAGAGCCTCTATAAGAGTAACAAAGGTTCTAACACCTGAGATCATTTTGGTGAAGAAATGTGATAGCCTCCTGAGTTTATATGGGTGGTCAATAAGGTAAATGTAGAAGGAGGCTTTATATCCAATGATAGGCCCAATAAGGGAGGAATAAAGTGAGACTATAACTTCTCTGAACCTTGTAGAGATACCGTGAAGGATACACTGTGCAAGGTGGAAGGATTTTATAACCCATGATAGAGATATGTTGGTCAGAGGAGAACTGTTTTTGGATTGTTTCAGAGGAGAGCTTGCCATCAACATAGATACCCACATTTATATATATATGTGAACGAGACATCTGAATTCATTTATTTTAGTGGCAAAAGTGGTTAAATATAACTTTTGGAGGATATGAGTAACAGGAATATACTGATTTCTCTAGAATTAGTATAGCAGGAGATGGGGTAGCAAGGAACACGGAGAAGAATACACATTATTGGTGGCAAATTATTTACTGAATAATTTAAATTTTAAAAAGGAATTGAGCAGTTTTGATAAATGACAAGATTGCTTTAAACTTTTTTTGACCCACTACTCAAATGTTGGGCACTAGTGAAAAGTAAGAAGACTCTGTTAAATGGAAAAATAAGCAAGAAACACATATCACCCTTGGGATTAAGCAATTAAAGTTACCAGGGTAAGAAATCACCCTTGGATAATCAGATAATATTAATTGGGGCTTTCATAAACAGACTGACACTGCTTCCAAGCCACATACTTCATTTGCCCCATATTAGACGTTGATTTTACTGTTGACTCAAATGTGTTTTTTGTTTTCTCCCTTACCTGTTTGATTTCTTTAAACCTCCAGAGAATATTATAACATCTTACTTTCACTGTGGTCCAGATTCCAAGCTGTTGCTCTCAGTGTAAGACTGTCCTGATTCCAAAAGGTCTGCTCTCAGTGTAAATGACTTACTTCAGTGTAAGGTTTGTCTATATAAAGGTTTACTATACAGACCAAATTACAAAAGTCTGTAAGCGGTCATTTGCACTGACAGCAAGTCCTTTGGAATCAGGCCCTATATTGTATTTCCCTTGGATGAGTTTTCTGGACCAGACCTTGCATAAGCAGAGGGACAAATACATTGTTTTTAACCCTTTACAATCTCATTTTTATTTATTTATTTTATTTTATTTTATTTTATTTATTTTACATTTGTTTACCAGGAAAGTCTGACTGGATATATGTCCATTTTCAGCAGAGGCCCGGGGAGAAAACCTCCAGAAAAAGTACAGTTACATAAAGACAATAGAGAGAAAGATTGCAAGTACATGTAAATATACATAGTTCAGTAGGATACAAACATACATTTGAATAAATGCATTCATATGTAAGGTGCTAACATACAGACAACAGGTTTGACTTTGCTTAAGGTAACAAATATTGAAAATTTCATATTGGGAATTAGGTCGTTTAATAGTACAGGCTCAGTTAGATTAACAGTAGACAAAGTATCCACAAATTGCAGGTAGTAGTTAGTCTGGGTTTAAACAGGGACATTGCCATTGTGTTTGGAGGTGGTGTTTGAGGCTTTTTTTGAACAGTGTTAGGGAGGGTTGGAGAGTGAGTGTGGCAGGTAGTGAGTTCCAGGTTTTACCTACTGAGCTGGCAAATAGTGAGTCCCCTGCCACATTTTTGCTCTTGGACTCTGCACCAGCAGCTTGTCAGCAGAGCGCAGGGACCTCAGTTTGCTATATGGTTTAATGATATTGTTTAATGCAAGGGTGCATTCAGGTTGGTATAAAACCTTGTGGGCTATAAAGAGTTGGTTATATTGGACCAGGCTAGGCCATTCTAGCCATCCGAGTTGAGTTAGCTTTAGACAATGGTGGGTCCTATAGGGTGTACCTGTGGCGAACCTGGCAACTTGGTGATAGCATCTAGCAAGTTTGGTGAGGGAAGCTTTATTTAGGTTAGTGTAAAGAGGGGAAGCGGAGAGTAGGGTGGATAGTAAGTGGGATCGGGCAATGGTAGTTCTTGCTAATGGGGTGAGAAAGATTTGATCCTATAGAGGGAGCCCAGCTTTTTGTTGACAGATTTGATTGTTTGATTAACATGGGAGTTGTATTTTAGTGTATTGTCCACTGTGAACCCGAGGAGTTTAGTGTGAGTATCTGGGGAGATAGTAGTGCCATTGTTGGATGTTAAAGTAAAAAATGGTGAGGTGGTTTTACTAGTGGGGGAAAATATTAGGAGTTTGTTTTTTTGAGGATTTAAGAGAAGCTGACAGTCAGCAAACCATTGTTGTTAAAGATATTAGCAGTTTCCTCTGGAGTTTGTAGATTGGAATCTGATGGGGTGGGAGTGGTAGTTTGGCCAGGGTGGAGCAGTTTGTTAATGCCTGCCCAGAATTTTTGAGGTTTATTCTGTTTGTTCTGGAGGTGTTGGTAATAGGTTTTTTGTCCAACAGTGTGGCTTTCTTGGCATCATTCCTTAACTGTTTGAATTTAATATGGTCGAGTGGGTCATCTTTAATACTATTAACAAAGCCACCAGGATGACCTTTATCCAAAATTAATCATTTGAGATTATTACTTTCTTGAACAAACATGTCTCGACAGAAATTAATCTAGATAAACTGACATATTGTCCTTTTACAACATTTTTCTTTTGATGAAAAGATGGCAACTGCCAAAGTAAAAGTAGCTGTTTAAAAAGTGGGATTGCAGTAAGCAAACTCACTGTAGTCTGCTTTTTCTATAATGTTATATTTAAAAATTAAAAATAACATCATAATACAAAAAAGTAAATCTTAAAAATTCTGTCATACGTTTAAGATATTTAAAAAAAATCATCTAGATTGGTCCTAATCCCCGACCACAAAATAAAAATTTCAAGTGCAGTTTTAAATAAGATTTAAATTAACCAGAGAATGTAAAAAACACTCTCCACATAGCACAATACTAGATTCACAAAACCTGAGCACATGCAGCTCCCATTGCCATGTTTGGCTTTAACTTCCCCCTTTTACTTAATTCGGATAACTTGCTCTAAATTTCTCAGTAAGACAGAAAGTGTTTTTTTTAATCTACTGATATTAACAGGAAAAAAAAAGAAAGAAAAAATCAGATTATGAATGATCTTCAAAAATTAGTCAATGAATAATCAAAGGGCTGAAGCAAAAATCACAAGGAAAATGGCATGTTGGTATTCACGGAGTGGCAAATGAACTTAATCATTCAGAGCTTAATAAAGGGTAAGTTATTCATTTAAATGACTCTCTTACTTTTATGTTCTAATGGGGTTCAGTAGAAGGAAACATAAGTGTATATAATATTATTGATAGCAAATGGGTTACAAATGACAAATTAAAAAGTTGGAATGTATAGACAGTTTTCATATGCTTAAGAAGGTTGTGACAGTAGTTTTCTGAAACTTATATGATGTTATTTTAATAAGATTAATGTTTAAGTAAAATATTTTTGCAACTGTTGATCACTTATGTGGTAGCTTTTATGTGATTGCAAAGGAAGATTGAGCTAAGTAATGCCTTCCATGTTGTTTGTGGTAATTGGGGTTTCATGGCTAAACACTCTAAACAGGATATGGATTCAGAAGCAGTTTTCACATTGCAGTACCCAATTTTTCATAATGAGAGGCCAGAGGCCTCATCTGAGGAGGATTAGAAACTCATTGAACTTGATTGTGGAAAGGACAAAAATACCGTGGCCAGTATAATATGCAAATGGTGGTATAATGGCATTGAAATGTACAATATTATTAAAATAAGGGGAATGGTAGATACAAATGAAGTTAAAATGTGGTAGAGTGATTCCAAACCTTATATATGGAGAAACACTACTACTAGAGTTGTTGACTGTGGCAAAATATTTTAATTTTGTGAGGCAGACTGCCAAAACATGGATGGGGTAGCTGCATTATTAATGAATACATACATCATGCAAGACATTATTGCTGCTGCT
Source organism: Protopterus annectens (assembly GCF_019279795.1). Taxonomy (NCBI): domain Eukaryota; kingdom Metazoa; phylum Chordata; order Ceratodontiformes; family Protopteridae; genus Protopterus; species Protopterus annectens. Next base: position 661,138,722 of record NC_056732.1, read on the forward strand.
GGGAGTCATTTAGCTGTGTATTGTCATCCTCAGTGGCACTGAGAGTCATCTATCCATTCCTGACATACCATGCCCTTCACAGCCAGTTGACATGCATCACCCTCATATACTGGCCAGTAGGGGTACATGTAATACTTATCCCTCTGTACGGCTTTGAGAATACTAGCAACTGGGCAACTGCCTCAAGGATATTCCATACATGTGCACTGCTACAGCATGTAGGGGAGTATATGTGGTTTCCACATAACATAGAGGAGAGTGGCGACATCATGCAGGCATTTTAAGACATTGCCCATTTCGTGAGGTACTGGAAGCCATAGAATGCATCCGCATTGTGATAAAGACCTTACCTGAAGAACAGAGACAATATTGTATCAGCTATAAGTAGTTTGACTACAGCAGCTGCCAGGTGGTTCATAACGCACAGGGTTTATCATATACAATGTGACAACAGATCACATGCACAGGTGAGGAGGACTGCAGTGACAAAACAGACAGAATGTGTGTGGGTTGTGGGGGTAAATATTAATGCTGTGTGTGTGCATGCATGTGTGTGTGTGTGTGTGTGTGTGTGTGTGTGTGTGTGTGTGTGTGTGTGTGTGTGTGTGTGTTAGGCATGAGCAGCTGATTGCAAAGAGCTGAACAGACTAGTCAGTGAGTGTGGTGGCCAGTTATGGGACTGTGCAGGAGTAGGCAGTGCTGACATGTATGTGAGTGTGAGAAGGGCACAGATCTGCAGCACTGTGCTGAGGTCTGGGGGGCAACTGTAGGAGATGAATGTGTTGACCATGCCTGTCACTGATCACGGGGGGTGCCCTGTCCTGAGAAAGGTGCAGACATGAGTCACAGCACTCTCAAAGGATGGAGTGCTCTAAGAATTTAAATGGTGGCTTGTGCTATTGGTTGTCTCTGTATGAGTACCTATCTGTCTGTACATCCATGTCACCTCACAGTGTCTTCAACACTGGCCGAACATGTGAAGGTAGTGATGCTATGGATTATAGGCCATCCCCCCAAGGTGGGCCTGTCCCTCGAGGCAGAGGTGGATCGGCCATAGGACATGTGGTGGCCATGATGTATAACTGCACAGGGACAGCTGCTGTGTACAGACTCCCTACATCACAGGTGCATAATGTTGCACATTTGGCCCATGTACTGTAACAGTTTATCATGGAGACATATTATTACCTGAGAAGTTCAGCTATGATTGCATTGCTCTCTGTCTGTACTGTATTCTGGTTCTGCACAAATTTTTGGTAGCAGCTGTAGAGGCACTTAGCTTAAAAGGGGATGCCCATGGTATATTTGGCCTCCAGCATACTGACCCCTGAAGTCGTCATCTAGCTCAATGGAGCTGGCAACAACCAAACGTGACTGCCACTGGTGATAAGGCTTCTTTGTGGGCAAATATGTCAGCATCTTCCTGTTCATGGGTGGCATCCTGGGTTGGTGGGGTGGACTGGGCAGCCACAGAAGCATAGGAAAAGGCAGTAAGGATGATGTCTTTTAATTACCCAAGTCTACCACTGATGCCTTTACCCCTGACTGAGATGGGATTTGGCTGCCATCATCACTGGAGCCAGATGGTTACATCCATGGTGGAGGACCCTGATAACACAGCACCTGTAAAAAAGCATAAAATTATCCAATGCCTGAAGCCCAGGAAAACTACCTCTATATCACAGACTGCTACAGAAAATAAATGTTTAACATATATTAGAAACAGTCTTTGGGCCTGCAGTCTAGATGTTCCTACAATTACAAATCAAAAACTTTATCCCTGTTCATTTCATTCTATCACTTTTTATTGCACATGTTATGTAGATAATAATTCATGTTCATAAATACCCACCTGGAACATCATTGATGGATAACCTATATGCTCAGCTGGTTGCTCTTCCCCATTTTCCTATTCTCATGTACACCTATTTGCTTATAATTTAAAACAATAAAACCCTTTTAAGTATTTCTGTCACTTACTGTGACTTCCAGCCATTCTCACGGTGTTGCAGTGTAGTGCATGCTAATTCCTTGCTACTGGTCTTTCCGACATTCCCAGCAACAATTATGAGAATCACTCTCTCACCTCTGAACCTATCATTTCTGCAAGCAGGATTCTTAATTAGTTGCTCCTTTCACAATGAGGTTCCTGATAATTAATTGACAAATACCTTAGGGCGGCATCACGCAGCTTAGCATCTCTAATTTTGCCTTTGTGCAATATGCATGTTTTTGAATCACAAGGGTAGCGTGTTATACCACTGAGCTGGGGGATTAATGATTGATAATAAGCACAAGAAGATAGATTGTGGGGAAATGAGTAATGTGATTACAAAAGGGAACTGAGAGAGTTTGCTAATGAATGCAACTGTAGTAAGGATACAAAAAATAAGATAAAGACTTAAGCACTTGAGACTGATGTCTGAATTTTTCAAGGAAAAATAAAAAGACAATAATAATATAATTAGACAGAAGCATGTAAAAAGAGTACAGAAGTATACAAAACAAAAAGGATGGAAGACCCTATATACGTTAAAAATGATAGATCTTTGCAGAAATATGGGGTGTCACAAGGATGGGTGCATATAAAAGAACTGAATGTGAAAGTGAATTTAAAGTGTAACAGTTTAAGTTACTTTGTTTAAAGAGTTGCTGACATGATTTTTTTCTCTTTAAATCAACTTATATATATATATTATACATCGTTCCTGATGTTAATAATGCTAGTATGTTTTATTTACTTTCCAGTACTTAATAATGTGCCTACAAGGCTGCAAGGCCAGTTTTTAAGGGCAAGAAATATGGATCAGATGCAGAAGATGAATCTGAGAATGATGACATGGATATTTTTTGGGCCTACACTGTCTGATTTGGGATTTCCATGGCATGCACGACAGAGGGTTCAGTATTCTATGTATGTGCCTTCCCACAGCAGCTGGTTCTGCAAGGAGTTACAAAGGCTGTACAATAACCCTGGCTAGATGCCAGTGTGCTGTGTGACCTCGACCAGCATAAGCTAGGAGATATGCCAGCATAAAGATGGCCACAACCAGTAAGTCACACATATGAGACATGCATTGCCATATGTCATCATGCATACTTTAGGTCACCTTAACTATGTCTGCCATAGCTGTGGTGGCAGTATTGTAAGCCTACATGAAGGCTCTGTACTTATGTTGAGTTGCAACAACTGACACACCAAACTCAGAGGGAAGGTGGTAACCATGTCTCTGTTGAGCACTGTTACCAACCCCTCTGTGAGGACCTTCTGACCTATAAGTGCTAGGGGCAGATTCCAACAAATGTCTACTAGGATCCAGCAGACTTCCCTGATCAATAGTGTCCCAATCACTATATCCTCTCTCGATGTTAGTGTAGCCTGGGTATCCAGAGGCATAGATACTATGTTGGTGGTCTATGTAGGGAATGCAGTGGTTATATTCCCTGTGTCTTGACTATGCCAGTTCAACCTTGCCATCATTATCAAAGATAATAGACACCCAACATCAGATGGAGGCAGTCCCACAGTGCCGGATATAGATAAAATATTACCTGTGAATACACCAAAACAAAAACTATCTAGTATAAGTATGACCCCCAGCACCACAACAAAACATGTAACTAATATCATTACAATTATAAACATGATAAACACTAATACCCTTGGCCATACTTTGTGCAGATGGTCATGCCTGTTGGATCCCCAATGTCCCTGCATACCATTAGTCAGATAGATTTAATGAGGTTTATAGTAACTAAGAGGTAAAGAGGACTTACAGCTATGGGTGCAGCGAAATAGGACTACATACCTGGGGTAGCCAGAGTGGAAACTCTCTGAGACCTGTCCAGCTCTGTCCCTCCATCCAGCATCACACTGTGGGAGCCTGTGGAGGCCAGGAACTCCTCCTTATCCATAGTACTTCATTGATGGCCCACCACCTGTTGCTCTATGTTCCTATGCTATGTCTTGTGCTATATGGGTGGCAGCATGGAACATATCTGTGGCCCTGTGTCAGACCATTTCATAGCCACAGTCCTCCTGAACATCAACCTAATTCACATTGCTGATAGTCTCAGCCCAGACATGGTCATTGTAGGCCTGATCAGCTGCATGGACATCAAAATGCCATCAGCCATTGAGAGGGAGAATCTGTAGTATCATATTATTACTAGCATCGGAATATTAGGGCTTGCAGGTGAATGTGAATCGCATACCAAATGCATATTTTGTGCCCTGTTTTTTTAGAAATTGTTCAATTGTTTTGGAAAACAGTGGAATTAACAGCCTTGTTCCTGTTTAGGACTGAGAAATCCTTACACTACTGCTATTCTTCTAGGCCAAATAGTATGCTGTATTTCTGCCTGAGAGTTAGATTTCTGTTTACACAATATTTAATTAAATGTCAGGCTTGTAGGTGTACTGAGCAGGCATTCCCCACAAAACGATCACAGAAGTACAACTGAACAAGAACACAAGACCATTACAATAGCACTGTTACAAAGACTGTGGCTAATGACATATGTGCAAGGCATACTACATTAAAATAGTACTGAAAAGTACTCTGAATACAAGCTCAGGGGTATGTCTCACATTCTGCTTAACATTCAGTATACTTACAATCTACCTCTCAATACATGTTGATCAACAGATTTAAAAGTACTTTATAGTACTATCCTTTATAGTACTATCCTTTATAGGCAGCGGGAGCAGGACAAGCAGACAAAAGTGACCATTGTACAAAGGAATGGATTTGTAAGAAGTAGATGTCTTAGCCAGAAGAAAGTTTTCTCCAAAATCAACCCTAAAAGGAAACATATTCTAGAACCAGTGTTTTCTTCCATAGTGATATCAGGATCTGAGCTTCTCCTCGCACTTAATCATGTCATTTCACTCCTCAGAGTGTGATGATTATTATAATTTGGACTTAGCTCATTATCATTTCTGAATAACTCGATTTGCATGGCAAGTACTCCTGGTAAACAACATGCAGATTTCTACAGCATGTTGCAGACAAGGCTGAGACCCTGTGGGCAGCTTTGCACATACTCTGTCAGCCGAAGATTTTAGGGGTTAGCAAACAGTCGTGCCATATTTAAACATCTGCAATTAGTCACTGCCAAACATGTATTCTCAACACCATACAGAGGGATGTAAGGCTACCACATTTCATACCTTAAAGTACCATTGTAGCCGTAATAAAGTATCACCTATATTTTCTGAGTTTGCCATCCATTGCTCAAATGAGATGCTAATTAACACCCATCACTGTGCTGCAGATAGGACACATGAGAATTGTTCTTGATGTGAACTGTCTGTCATTTTTCCCTGAGATTCAAGTTCCAGACATCATACCTGAAGATGGAGAGAGTAATGCTACTTTCAGAGCACAGAGGTGGTAAGGACGACTCCAAACTTTTTCTCGACATCCTTTTGCAGGAGGGCTATACCAAGCCTCAGTATAAAACTTGAAGCTTGTAATAGATTAGGCAAGGCTGTTACCCATGTTATTGGCAACCCACACAATGTAGGGCGGGGTTAGGAACAGTGCCATCAACATTACAGTGACATGATCTGCCGCAATCCCAACATCCTTCGCTGATGACAGGAAGAAGTTAAACACCATTCACTACCTCTGTATAACTTATTTCAGATGCACAAATAATCTGCAACTGTATACCACCTACAAATTTTACATTATTCCCTTTTTAGGTCTTTAACCCATGAAGGAATTTAAAGGCATATCTATCTGCACAGGAGCAAACTGGAGAACCTAAGAGAGTGCTGGGATGGGTATTCATGCTTCATAATGTCTGGCTTTTAATATTAACTGTAGTAGGTATCACGCTGGGGATATGCCAACTAGCACAGAGGACTAAAGCTCTTACCTGTAAATAAGCTGCTTCCTATGCCAAAGGTACAGGGTTTGAATCATTTCACCTTCATTTGCCTGCTGTGTGACCCTGAGAAAGTTACATAAATGGGGAGTGGTTTAGTGTAACTGGAAATTTGTGCTTGTCTCCTGGACTGGAAGCCTAGTAACAACCTATACAAGAGCAAAAAATACATAACTGTCATACAGCAATGCCACTTATATCAGTAATGGCATGGCTCAAAGACAGCAGTGTGACTATGCAATGTTATGAGTGCGTGCATGCCTCCTCCTGTATATTAAGGCAGCTCTGTTCTCACATTGTGAGGTTGTCTGTGAGTTCTATCCCCACCCCACCCCCAAACCCACAGCTTTATTATCTTAAAAAATAAATGCATATTTTTCAGCCTCAGAAGTGTCACTGCAGCATTACATGAACTGTGTATGTAACATAATCATTACTGCTTAGGTGAATATTATAGCAATAACCCACGCCTGGGTGTGGGTAATGCTGGATTTACCCACGGTTGGCGTGGTTTGGTCCCGAGCGACCAAAGAAAGCCAACCATGGGTAAATACAGCATTACCCACAACCAGAAGTGGGTTATTGCTATTATACCATGACATTATTTAAGAAAAGAAACTATTACTTTTCTTAAATAATGGCATAGTATAATGCCTGTTTACTGCCCTTCCGCAGATGTCTGGCATCCGCGACAGTTCTGATGTACTGCGCGCCTGCGCAGTACATCAGAGCTGTGGGCAAAAGCAATGGAGAAAGCATGATCTCCGTTGCTTTTTTTTTACTGTTTTCGCTATGTTAAACGGGTTTAACATAGCGAGACAGTTTTAAAATAAGCAACGGAGATGTCCGTTGCTTATTTTAAAACTGTCTCGCTATGTTAAACCCATTTAACATAGCGAAACAGTAAAAAAAGCAACGGAGATCTTGCTTTCTCCGTTGCTTTTTTTTTAAAACCTGTCTCGCTATGTTGAATGGGTTTAGCATAGTGAGACACCTTTAAAATAAGCAACGGAGCTCTCCGTTGCTTATTTTAAAGCTGTCTCGCTATGTTAAACCCATTTAACATAGCGAGACAGTGTTTTAAAAGTAGAGTTATACTAATGGAAAAAAGTCCGGGCGACCGGACCTTTTTCCATTAGTATAACTCAATTTACAATGTGCATGCTGGCCAATCAGCGTGCACGTTTTGGGGGGGGTCATGGTATAATTTCCTATACAAAATAGAAGTTTGTTTCCTTTACATATCAGCTGTTATTGAAATATGTATGTCTGAGCAACATGTTTACTTTGTACATGCACAATATTCTCAGACATCAAACTGCATCTCTGATCACATAACAGACACCTGTTGGTCTGTCTAAATAGCTCATTAATATATGCATATATTGCAGTTTGTAATTCACTCTATGCATAGTGTCATGTATCTATTGTGTTTACCCCAGGTCGTGATTGAAATAGGTCTGATGGGATCCGAGTTCTACCCAGGTTAACAAATTTGAAAATAAAATAAAATAAAATATATCCTCTGTCTGTTAGATTGCATGTGATGATGTCTGTTGGTATATCTATATATATAATCACTATCAGACCTACTTACTAACACCCCTAATGCTGGACCCCCCCACCCCTCACCCTATTCAGAGACCAACCCCAGATCATCAACTACGTCTAACCCTGTCATTAATAACCCCCCTACTCAACAAAATGTCATACAAACTCCATTCTCATTTCAACCCTTACCCACTGACACCACTAAGAAACTGCTACAAAAACTAAAACCTTGTTCCAACTCAGCCAATAATCTTCCACCACACTACCTCAAACTGGCTGCTAACTCAGTCACCTACCCAATTAGTATCCTTATAAAAAGAGTAAGAGCTTTAGTCCTCTTTATCTAAATCAGAAGTATCTACCATATGGAAACAATCTCACATCACCCCCATCCACAAAGGAGGCAACTTTTTTGATCCATCCAATTTCCATCCTATAGCCATCTTGCAACCCATATCCAAAATTCTAGAGAGGGGTATCCATCAGCAGATAATGCAATATCTATTGCAAAACATACTTTTAACCAAAGCTCAACATGGCTTCTGACCTAGCCACAGCACAGCTACAGCCCTATTATCCTTTACAGACACCGTGAACACCAGAGATGAAGGATGCTATACAGCCTCAGTATTCCTTGATCTCTCCAAGGCCTTTGACACAGTGTCTCATCCCTTACTAATGAATACACTGTCTAACTTGAACTTCTCATGTAAAATGGTTTCAGAGCTACCTCAAGGATCGTAAACAAGCAGTGAAATGGTCCAATGAACTCTCACCCTTTCTCCACAACCCTACTGGAGTCCATCAAGGCTCCATCCAAGACCCCTACTCTTCAACATTTTCACAAACAATCTTCACACTGCCTCTCACCCTGGGACCCTCATTCAATACGCTGATGATTCCACCATCCATAATCTGTACTGCTCAATCACTACCAGAACTACTTTTAAAAACTCAGCAGTCCTTCACTGCAGTCGAATCCTTGCTAAGAAATGCCCAACTCTTTCTTAACCCAAAGAAGATAAAACTAGTACTCTTTCATCCCAAAAACACCTCCCCCATCACTGATCCTTTTAACATCCTTGCATCTGACAACACTGTCATAGAAATAGTGCAGGAAACCAAACTTCTAGGAGTTATCATTGACAATAAACTTTCATTCGACCCCCATATACAGCAAAATATAAAGAAGACTCATCAAAAACTGGGACTCTTATATAGAAACAATAATTTCTTTACTGTAGCAACCAAAACTACCCTTGCAAAAACATTTTTACTTCCCTCCCTTCTTTATGGTGTCCCTATCCTAACTAACTTACAAACTTCTACCCTAAGCAAGATAAAACAGTGCTACAACAAAGTTGCAAAGTTTGCCACAAACTCTAAATATCACACACACCACTGTAAACCACTCTAAAATTAAACTGTCTTGAACTCACCATCCAACTTGGCTTTATTCAGCTATCCACCTTGCACAACCTTATTTTCAAGCCAACTGTCTGCCCTGCACTAGCCAGTCTGGTCATACCTTACAAACCAAATCAGTCTCTATGAACAGAAGACAAAAATCTCTTAGCTATCTCAAAACCCACAAGAAAACCAGGTCACTCTCTGTATTCATACTCTGCCTCTATACTTTGGAATATACTTTGGAATTCATTACCTCTAGCTACCAGGTCTATGCCTGGCCGAACCCATTTCAAATTATCGCAAAAATACATCACTCTGCTTCTGCATAAAGCCTGCCTGATGCTCAACACTTCCTCTTCTTCCACACTAGCCTCATCCTCCTCTTCTGTCACATTTCAATCCTTCACAATCTGCAAGATTCTAAGGCTGTTCTAACTCCTTCTCTGTTTCTATGCTATATCCTTAAGCTAGTGCTCAGGCAATGTTGCTTCTATTCTTCTTAACTCTCTCACTGTCTTTCTGCATTGCTAACTTTCTGGCTATTTTCCTAACTGAAATGAACATTCTATTTCTCAGGTACTATAACAATGTCACACATTGCACTACCTATGTACTATTTTTTGGACACTATCTACATCATGTATGTGAGAGTGACTATTATTGTCTATAATGTTTTAACTCTATAGAATTTTCTAGATGTGTAGTATATATTGTAACATCTTGTAACATAGTTTGTCCTTTCAACTTATTTTTATATAGTATTTCTAATGTTATTGTATTATATTGGATTATATTGTATTTGTGTTGTACTGTATGTGGAGCTTTTCTCCCCGAGCCTCTGCTGAAAATGGGTTCTGTAGACACCCTGGTAAATAAATATCAAATAAATAAATAAAATAAATATATATGTATATAGATTATATATATATATATATATATATATATATATATATATATATATATATATATACAGATTCACTTTACAAGCTCAATGTTTTAAAACGTTGAAATTCATATGTCCGAGACCATATAATCGATGTTTTAAAACACTGAACCAGAAGGAAACACAAAAAAAATGAAAAAAAAATGTCTAAGACATTTTTGCAGGCACCCACCACACTCCCCGCTATTTAAATATATCAACTCCGAGATCGCACTACAGCGAGGAAAAGGGAAACGTACCCATTCCATGCTGTATCTCCGCTTTACAGGTTCAATGTTTTAAAACATCGATTATATGGTCTCGGCCATATGAATTTCGACATTTTAAAACTTCGAGCTTGTAAAGTGAATCCATATATATATGTATATATATATATATATATATATATATATATATATGTGTGTGTACATAGGTTCATAGTTTAATAGGTTTGTTCTAGGCTATTGGCCCCAGGGCCTATACAAGCCTAGCCATAACAATTCCCTGTCTATTTCTTCCCACAGTATTTACTTTCCTGGACCCCTGTCTAGCCGGGTGACTGATGTGATCCCCGGGGTGAATTTCCTATCTCCCATCCAATCATCAAGGTTCCTTTTGAAGAGGGCCAAAGAGGCGCTCTGCTTGACATGTATGGGCAGTGCATTCCAGAGTCTGGGGAGTCTCTGGGTCAGGAACCTATCCCTCCAGCATATTTTGTTCATTGTGATGACAATGTTTAGATCCCTGGAATGTGCGTCTCTGAGAGATTGGGATTTCTTTAAGTGTAGCATGTCCAACAGCTCTCGGTTTGACATGGCCTTCTATGATAAGCAGAGATCGCCTCTGAGTAGACGATGTGCGACAGAGTATAGGTGAATTTTTTTAGACCGTCAGCATAGGGCATCTGCTTTAGGTCTATATATATATATATATAGGTTTACTATCAAAAACGCGAAAGTCGGAACATAATGTGGTTGAAATACTGAGCCATAATGACAATGTACTACATATTAATTAGGTTACAATGTTGAATAGAAATACCAAAGATATTGAATTCGGCATTTTCAATATCAATATTTTTTTATAGCTGCTGCCACTTACCTGCCTGCTTTTCAGTAGTACAAATGTACACAGTCCAGTACTGCACATCCTGAAATTCATGTTTTTGCAGGGGGGCAAGCTGTCCTGCACCCCCTGTGCCCCCCACACCCCCTGCAAACTATATATTCCAACAATGAGATTGCACTACAGTGAGGAAAAGGGTACATTTCTCAATCTCTATTCATAATGTAGACCACATATAAACAAATGCACAGTGGCATTCACTGCAAAGAACACTCATAGAATTGTAGTTCAACAATACAGGAATCAGCCAACATACATTCGGCATTTACATGTTGGGCAAACCTCAGTTCTTCATTTTGATAGTAGACCATAAATATATATATATATATATATATATATATATATATATATATATATATATATATGTATATTCACACACAGACACTCACGCACACACACACACACACACACACACACACACACACACACACACACACACACACACACACACACACACACACAGACAGGCTTCTAAAATTCATGAGTATTTACTGGTTCAGCAAATGTATTATGTTTAACTATGTCATTATCAACATAATCAAAAATTCAGTTTCTCATTGTGTTTGTATTTCTCTCCTTCACCACCTTTGTTGCTATCCTTTCTTTTACATGCATTTATTTTATTTTTGTTGTTGTTTATTTCCATTTCTTTAACTATTATATGCAACAACACAGCAAACTGCACTATCCCACCAGGAAGGTCTATTGGCCAGCCACAGGTGGAAGCACCAACACCACCATCACCAGTGGAAGCACCAAACTCATCTGGGCTCAGCCTGACACAGTTGTTTCCACATCTCCTGCTCTAGTGCAACACCTGCATCAGGTAGCCTAGCACCAGAACCTGTACCCACCCATAGTATTGTGAGTTGGGGTGACACATTTGTCAACCATCTGCAGCTGGCAGAGATTGTGGGGGATATCATCAGGAGGATGAATGTCCACATTACCCAAAAAGAATACATGTTATGGTGACTCATTTGGTTGAGACTGAAGTCCCTGTCCAGCACTGGCTCCATACTCTGGGCCAGGGCCAGCTGGTGACAGTGCCCAGGGTGATGAGTAATCTCCCACTGGATCTCAGCTAGCAGAGACTGCAGCTGTGAACACCCAGTTCTATCCCCCAACCTGGTGTTCCCCTTTCCTTCTGTGGCCTTGCCCATCTCTGTTGATCATGTACTCCTGCTCCAGCCTTTGTTTTCCCTCTGTTTGCCTGATGTCTTCTTCACCATTGTGTTAACCCACACACTATCAGTTATGTCTGCCTTTCCCTGTTACCTAACCCTCCTCTGTTAATTTATTTACCCCCCTTTCCTTTCTCTTTATAAAAATAAAATGGGCACCTATCCCACAAAAAATTGTTGTCCTGCCCCATTTCCACCCTGCTCATTCCTTATTTGGTTACCTTCTTTTCTACCCTCTGCTTGCTTCCCCTTTTCATCTTTTTCACATTCTCTCATTTCCAACCTTTATTTTGGTCAAAACATAGATAAATACAGCACACATATACTCAAAAAGGACTTCCAAATCACTCATCTGTTTGTGGTCGTACTGTGCATGCCAGGTTGTAAACAGCACAATTAATGCCTATATAAAACCAAACTAAAATGGCACTGCTTGTTTTATAACAATACTGAAGTTCAGTCAATGTCATGTCCTGCGTATATTGGCCTTACCACCTTAATATTACAAATTACCTGAGCACTGTTTAGTGGCTGTTGGCAAATACCAAACAGGGTGAACTCCATGCTTTTAGTCTGACTGCTTCCATGGCTCACCTTTTTCATTCACTGAACATTGTGGAGGGTTCACATTCCCTCGGTGCTTTATGTTTTTTTCTGATTCCTTTCTACAGATATGTAGCACTCAGTTTCACCTTCACTGACATGTTCACTGTGACTTCAGATGCCGCGTTTGGGAGAATGTCACCAAAGATGGTAATGGGCTCCAATCCCACGAGGCTTGCCTGTTTTTTCTGCTTCCAGTCTGCAAACATGTGGCACTAAATTGCGATGTACTTCCCTGACATACTCAGTGTGTCTGTTTCTATGGCTCACATAGTTAAATAAGTACTGTGAAGAGTGAAGGTGCACAGAACTACTGGTTTAACTCCCCCTCATGACTGAACAGCTGCTTCTAGTATGCCATTTACATTACTGGTCATGTACACTGATCAAACTCTGATGATATCAAGACTGATATAGGTTAGTAAATCATGTTACTTTTCTCTATCCCTTCTATCCTATCTAAATTTCACATTTTCTAAGTTCTTAGATTGATATCTCTGTGAATGTCTCATACCCCTTCTCCACTGCATTATTCATCCTTGATTTCATCATCAATTCCCATTGCCCATTTCTGTTTGTTTCTGTTGCCCTAATACCACCTCTGTCTTCCACCCAGGAGCATGCTTTCCTTACTTCCTTCCAGGATCTAAGCCTTTATATCTTCACAAGTTTCACAACCAAAGGAAAAATCACCAGCCTCAAATTTCAAGCTATACTTTTTACTTCACACAAATTGAATTAAGCACTAAACAATATAAAATCAAATGCAAAAGCAGGTTTGAACTTTAACAAAGAAAGACAGGTAGCATAAAGAAATCTAACAGCTTATCTGGATGTAATCTTACCAGTAGCCAAAGTGATACACATAATTCTGACTGAGTAGTAAAGAAATATAATTGCATATCTGCACATCAAGGTGCTTCCAGTGCAATCAAATGGGGTATATACATTCTGAATGTCCACACAACAAAAGCCATATGTGAACTGTCAGAGGTATCTCCAGGGCAAACATTTGTGGCTCCTATTTGGCTAATAGCTTGTTTGATTCAGTCAATAAAATATTCTATTTTCAGGAAAGGCATCATCTTTTCTGACTCCAAAGAGGAATAGTTACCTTAGACTCTTTTAAGTAGAAATAATGCAGCTGACACTTGTGATATTACCTTACTCCTGAACCGTGCAAGTGGACTGCATTCCTTGACTGGACCTTTAAGTCAGAAGTAAATATAAATTCAGCCTATCTCCTCAGCTTCTCGTAGGTACAGGTCATGATAAGCTATTAATTATAATTCCTCTGTATGCCAATATATCTGTTTAATCATGTTTTCTGTTTTCTACACAATTTTAAAGCTGCTGTTTTGACATTACCAAGTAAAATGCTTAATTGTATTTATTTCAAGTAAAGAGTTTCTTTCTTCAATCTAAAATCCTTGTGTCTGGTTCATAGGTTCATAGGTTCATACTAGGCTATCTGCCCAAGGGCATTTATAAGCCTAGCCCATAGTTATGTGGCTTTCGCCACCCCTTTAGTTTGAATAAAACTATGCCTATTATTTTGCTGTGCCTCTGTCAAGCAGTGACACTGAAGTAATCCCTGGGGTATATCTGCGATCTCCCATCCATTGGTCAAGATTCCTCTTGAACAAGGCCAGCGAGGTGCTCTGCCTCACATGTACCGGGATTTTGTTCCACAGCATAGGGAGTCTCTGGGTGATGAATCTGTCCCTCCAGCACGTTCTATTAATAACCGTGTCAAGGTTTAAGTCTCCCGCCCTTGTGGTTCTGAGGGATCTAGATTTTTTGAGGTGAAGCATATTCATCAAATCTGGTTTTGACATGGCCTTATATGTCAGGCACAGGTCACCTCCGAGCAAGCGGTATGAGACTGAATAGAGCTGGAGTTCTTTCAGTCGGGCAGCATAAGACATATTTTTGAGACCCTTTATCCTTTTGGCGAGGAACTTTTGGGGCCTTTCCAGCTGCTGCAGGTGTCGGGTCAGATACATTCCGAATTTGGCATTGTACTCAATCATAGGTCTAATGAGTGATGAGTACAGGGGGACGATGACCTCCCTTGATCTAGATGTGAATCCCTTCATGATCAGGTGGGCAATGTAGAAGGTTTTCCTAACTACTTTAGCAACATGAGTGTCAAACGAAAGGCTACTGTCAACCTGGGTCCCCAGATCCCTGATGACTTCTTCTGTGCTCAGTGGATTGCCACCTATATGGTAGCTAGGGGTAACCTTGTTTTTCCCGAAGGGTATGACTATGCATTTCTTGGCATTTAACTTTAGGCCATGGCTCTGGCACCAGTTATCCATTTCTGTGAGGCCCTTCTGAAGGATATCTGTGTCAGATGTGTTTTCGACTATGGCGCCCAGTTTGCAGTCATCTGCAAACTTTGTCAGCCATAACCCTCCTGTGTTTTCTTGTACCTCAGAAAAGTAGATGCCGAACAAGAGTGGACCCAGGACTGAGCCCTGTGGGACACCACTTGTGACAGGCTTTGAGTCTGACATGGCTCCAGCAACTCTGACCCTGTGGGTTCTGTCACTTAACCAGTTTGCAACCCATCTTGTGATGTATGGGTTTACATTCAAGCTGATGAGTTTTTCGATGATACCTGAGTGGGGTATTGTGTCGAAGGCCTTTGCCAGGTCGAGGTAGGCTGTATGGACTGCCTTTCCTTCATCAATGGCCTTGGTGACTGTCTCAAAAAAGTCAACCAAGTTTAAAAGGCATGATCTGCCTTTGACAAAGCCAAACTGGGTTGGATCCAAAGTCTGCAAGTTCCCTATGTCTTTATTTATGAGTTCCATTATGATCCTCTCCATGGCTTTGCAGATAAGGCTTGTCAAGCTAATGGGACGGTAATTTCCAGGGTCGGTGGAGGCACCGCCCTTGTGAAGTAGGACCACAGTCGCCGTGCACCACTCCTTGGGTACGTATCCTGAGGTGAGGCTAAGATTAAACAGCTGTCCTAACTGTGGGTTTAATTCCTCATTGAGTTCGTGGAGCACACAGCCGGGGACACCATCCGGTCCCATGGATGCTGTGTTTTTTGCCTTGGAAAGAGCAGTTCTCACCTGGGCGTTGGAGATGTTTGGGGGGCTACAATCCTCTGGTATAGATATCTCTCCTTTTGGGGCAGAGGGGGGGGAGTTTGCACTGAACCTGTCAGCCAGTATGTTGGCAATGTGTGTAGGTTCAGTAATCTTCACATCATTTTGAACTAATTCTGAGCATATCTGGGAGTTTCCTCCTAGGTTTCTAACATAGCTAAAGAAGGCCTTATGATTGTCTTTTGAGTCCTTGGCGATTTTTCTCTCAAAATTTGCCTTGGATGATTTTATGAGAGCTCTTAGTTTTTTACTTATAATGATCAAAGGTGTCTTACCTTTCAAGGATTTTGCTCTATCTTGTAGTAGCTTCCTCCTTTTGTTGTAGAGCTTGTTTATGGCTGGGGTCCACCAGACTGGACGCTTGCCTTTGGTACAAAGAGTCTTCATTTTGTTTGGGATTGCCTGATCCATGCAGTCCTGTAGGTGCTGGTAGAAGGCATTTGTAAGTGATTCAGCGGTTTGAGTAATGTTTACCACTGGCTCAGGGGCCTTAAAGGAGACCACACTAGTTTTTAGAAGTGTGAAGTCGGCTTTTGAGAAGTTTTTCACTGTGGTCTTTTTTATTTCAGGTGGGGGTGGGATGAGGACCTCCAGCGAGATTAGTTTATGATCTGATCTCACCAGTGAGGGGTATACTTCCGGTGTTGAACATTGTGATCCCATGTTCATGATGATGAGATCAAGTATGTTTTCTCCTCTTGTGGGGATGGTGATTTATTTATTACTATTGTAGGGGTATACAGACTTGACTAGTGTACTAATAACTATTATCTCTCTGCTTTTCAAAGTGCTATTGCTCACACTACTGCTGCCATACAAATATTTAATGACTGGCTTGTGTTAAAGGTAACCAGTAACTGCAGTTGTATATACTAGTGTGTCTAGCGCGTGGCAACACTGCCATAAAGCCAAGGAATGGGTTGTTGATGCTAAAGAGATGCCATTAACCATCCTGGAAAATAGTGTGTGTGCGTGCGTGTGTGTGTGTGTGTGTGTGTGTGTGTGTGTGTGTGTGTGTGTGTGTGTGTGTGTGTGTGCGCATGCGTGTGTGTGTTTCCATACAAAATAATCAACAAGTTCCATTTACTTTTGGTAAGATTGCTCTGTAAGAAACCGGGGTCAGTCTGAGTTGGGTAAAATCCTAGATGAGGCAGTGATTATAATTCTGATCCATAGCTGTCTAGTGTAAAGTATATTTGTGTTTCACGAATGTAGGCTATTACCCAAGGCTGCTGTGCTCATTTACCAAATAATGTCAAGACCGGTTACCTTCATATATAATTTGATGCCCATGAAGGAAAGATTTAAAGTCCATAAATGGATGGCATTGGTGTGGATCATCAGATCAACCATAAGTGTAAAGATAGGGTTATATTCATAATCTCAGCCTGCACCCCACAGCAAGGCTGAGATGGGGAGAAAAATAATGCATTCGGGCAACAGTTGCAGGGCCTACCAGATAAATCAGAGCAACATGAGTTGGTGTTGATAAATGGGGACATGGATGCTCATACCAGGATAGACAGAGTAGGATATCCGGCCCCCCTGGGAATTGGGAATGCATGGGTAGGGTAACAGAAATAAAGAAGGAAAGATCATTCTAGAGTTTTGTCTGGCAAATGGCTTAATGGTGATCAACCCAGGGTTAACCAAGCAAGACAGTCATAAGATCTCATTCAAGAGTGGCAAAGTGCAACTCAGGTGGACTTTCTTCTTGTGAGAAAAGAGCATTGATGTACAATCAGAGATTGCAAAGTCACCCCCAGTGAAACAGTTGGCCCACAGCACAAACCACTGGGCCACAATCAGATGCAAGTAGGGGTCAGAGTAGTCAGAAAAAGCTCCACGTTGACTGGAGTTACTTCAAGGAAATACTCGGGGTCTAGCACCCCAGGAAGAAGAAGAGCTAGATGGAACTGAAGAAGAAGAATGGTAACATCTCAAAACAGCATGTGTGAAGACTATAGAACAGATATGCAGCTGAGCCAGGTATGGAAATAAGGTACATAAGAAAAACTGGTGGAAGAATGCAGAAGTCCAGGAAGTTATCAAAAGAAAAAAAAAGAGTAGAGGAAAATGTGAGAAAACAACAAACCAGGCTAAGAAAAAATACTTGCTGGCTAACAAAGAGGTTAAGATAGCAGCTACAATATCAAAGAATATGGTATCAGAGCCACTCTTCCAAATTTTGAAAAGTGATTCATCAGATGACACAAAGATTGCATGGCAAAGGCAGAAAGATAAATAAGAAAGTCATCAGGCAACATTCATTATGGAAGCCAGTAACAAATTGCTCACCAGTCCACAAGACAACAAAGGCAGATGGAAGGAATTCTTCCAGTCATTATTAATGAAAAAAGCACTATAGATGTACTTCTCTATACACAGCCAACTATGAAAGAGGCTATAGAAGATGTACTTCTCCATACACAGCCTACTATGAAGAAGGAAGAAAAGCCCACCCTTGAAGAAGTTAAGCAGCACTAATAAAAACAAAGTCAGAGAAAGCAGCAGGCTGAGATGATGTCTTAACAGATATGATCATGATGTTGGGTAAATTAGAGGACAAATGGCTCTATGTTTCCACGAGAAATGACTCCTAGTAGTATGGAAAGAAAGGCATATCACAGATGAATGGACAATAAGCATTCTAGTTTCAGTGTACACAAACAAAGGGTATTCACAACCGTGAGAAGTATAGTGGTATCAAACTCCTTTCACACTGCATGAAGTGCTTGTGAGTGTGATTGATAAACAAATACACAGAGCAGTAGAAGGCAAAGATGGGAGATGAGCAGTCCAGATTCAGATCAGGATGTGGAACAACTGGCCCAATGTTTACATTGAGATGAATAGTGGAGAAGAAGAGGGTGTTCTTAGAATTAGAGAAAGCATATGACAAGGTCCCAAGAAAGCTGACCTGGGCAGCCCTTAGGAGTTTCATAGTCCCCGAAACACTGGTAGAAATAGTGCAGGCTATATACAAGGATCCAATGATACAAGTATGAACATTGTTTGGATTCACAAAGGGGTTTCCAGTGGGATTGGGTGTGTATCAAGGTTGAGCTCCGAGACCACTGCTGTTCATACTGGTGATGGACTACTTCAGCAACCAGGTCTGAGGGATCAGATCAACAAAGCTGATGGTGGGGCATTACAGGCAGACTCTGAAAAGAAACCCCAGCAAACAATAATGGAATTGAATGCAAAACTTTAGGCATAAGACAGTTGTTATGACAGCAAATGGAGAACTCAGAAGAAAGTGAAAATTCAGACAGAAGAAAAAATAGTTGAGTTGTGCCCAACAACCCCAAGTACCTGGGGAGGGGGCAGTTGATGAGGAGGAAAGTTTAAAAGAGGAGGTCAAAGCTAGAATTACAGGGGCTGCAGCCAACTGGCGCCAACTTCTGTATGACAAAAGTATCCCACTGAAGAAGGTTGATGAATGGCATTAAATTAAGAGGAATGGCAAGACAAAAAGCAATACCACAACCCAAAATTATAAAAATGGGAAAAGGGGGGAAATGATGATGATGGTGTGACTCATGAGACCATAGCCATGTCTGTCAGATATAAATTGATAACAATGATGTCTCATGAGACCAAAAACAGTGTCCCTCATAGTAACATAAGGTTAATTAAAGTTAACTTACTGTACCACCATCTATAATAAT
Organism: Protopterus annectens; assembly: GCF_019279795.1. NCBI lineage: Eukaryota > Metazoa > Chordata > Ceratodontiformes > Protopteridae > Protopterus > Protopterus annectens. The sequence goes on from NC_056732.1 coordinate 661,158,211, forward strand.
ACTGCAATTACTTCTGTATGTATGACTTACTGTAGTAATATTGAAAACAAACACATATGTTTGCTACATATGTATTAAAATTAACATAATATTATGTTGATTTTAAATGAGTGACATTTGCAACTATGTATAAATAACTAATGGTGCATCTCTCCATTCTAAATATTTAAAGAAAAATATAAATACCTTAAAATGTGAAACATTTATGTGTAGCTAATCACTTAAAAGTAACAAGGCTAATGTAAAAATCAGAACATTGGTTATTTAAAGAGTGAGTGCATGTGTGTGTGTGTGTGTGTGTGTGTGTGTGTGTGTGTGTGTGTGTGTGTGTGTGTGTGTATGATGAGTAGAAGGGGATTGTTCTGCTTCTGTACAGTGACTCATATTATTATTATTACTAATATCAATAGTAGTGGTGGTAGTAGTGGTAGTTAGTACTAGTGATAGTAGTAGTACTGCTACTAGTAGTGGTAGTAGTAGTTCTAGTGGTAGTAGTAGTAATAATAGCAGTAGTGGTAGGTAGTAGTTGTAGTAGTAGTAGTAATGGTTTTAGTGGTAGTGGTAGTAGTAGTAGTGGTAGTAGTAGTGGTAGTAGTGGTAGTGGGAGTAGTAGTAGTGGTAGTAGTAGTGGTTGTAGTGGTGGTAGTAGTTGGAGGAGTAGAAGTAGAAATAGTAGTAGTAATAGCAGTAGTGGTAGTAGTAGTAGCAATAGTGCTAGTAGTAGTAATAGCACTAGTTACAGTAGTGGTAGGTAGTACTAGTGATAGTAGCAGTGCTACTAGTAGTGGTAGTAGTAGTTCTAGTGGTAGTAGTAGTAATAGCAGCAGTGGTAGGTAATAGTAGTAGTGGTAGTGGTAGTAGTAGTAGTACTGGTGGTAGTGGTAGAAGTAGTAGTAGTGGTAGTAGTAGTAATAGCAGCTGTGGTAGGTAATAGTAGTAGTGGTAGTGGTAGTAGTAGTAGTACTGGTGGTAGTGGTAGAAGTAGTAGTAGTGGTAGTGGTAGTAGGAGTAGTAGTTCTAACTGCTGCTGTTTAGCTATGGGAAGCTAAAAGAAAAGGTCTGTTGTTTAAGGAATGCTCAGTTTGACTGTGTCAGAGATATTAGGTTTTAGAGAAGCAACTTTTCATACCTGAACAACTATGTACTGACAAATGTAAAAGGATGTCTTAAAGTGCATAAAGTCACCTATGCAATATTGTGTTTGATAGAGATGGTGAAATGAGAGGAATGTTTACAGAAATGGGACCATAAAGATGAAATATTCATCAAAAGTCTGGTTATAAGGAGTATTTCACAAACATGCATTAGAACTTTTGGAAAAAAATCAAAAATGCACTGCAAGACATGTAAGATACCTATCAGCTGGGGCCACATACTTCTAGTTTAATTTAATCACTGCCGGACATGTAAGATACCTATAAGCTGGGGCCACATACTCCTGGCTTAATTTAATCACTGCAGGACATGTAAGATACCTATCAGCTGGGGCCACATACTCCTAGCTTAATTTAATCACTGCAGGACATGTAAGATACCTATCAGCTGGGGCCACATACTCCTGGCTTAATTTAATCACTGCAGGACATGTAAGATACCTATCAGCTGGGGCCACATACTCTTAGCTTAATTTAATTATTTCCTATTGCATAGCACAAAAATCTCCAGCAAAATCAGTTAATCAGTCAATCAGCTTATCCAGTAATTCTTATAGTTTGCCTTTTGGAAAATTACACAGACACAGATGCACACATGTGTGTACAGAGATATAAATATAGATATAGATTTAAATACTATCGGTACTAGTACATTCAAATAGAGACTACATTTGAGGTGGCATGGCTAGTTTAAATAAATGTATTCACGTGTGTGTGTGTGTGTGTGTGTGTGTGTGTGTGTGTGTGCAAATATAGTCATTCCTTCAACAAAACCTCATGAAGAAGGCATTTAGACTAGAGAATGAAGATGTTTGCATGTCAGAAGATCCTTTGTCAGTAAATGAGTAACTCACATGTAGCCATAACATGATCTGGGAACTGTTTGTGAACAAAAGGTTCTGATTCTTTTGCTAAGGGGCAATTATTTGCAACCGGTTTGCAGTCTCTAAAACTGATGACACTGAGGACTTTAAATCTGATTTGTTTGTATAATATTTAAGAAAATGTGTAAATATTTTGTATTTTTGTGTGTAGTACAATTTGTTGATGATATAAAATGTAATGAGTACATAAGTTACCCCTACCCTTCCTTGCCTAGGAAGTGTTGCTGTGCATGTATCTGGGAATAAAAAATTAGTCAGGATTTTTGGGAAGTGATGGCTCCAACTATGACTAATACATAAAGAATATTCTCAAGAAGTCTTCAATAAAATCAGTAAAATTATTAATTCCTAAGCTACTATATAGAAGCATGGTCCAACATTATTTATTTGCTTGCTTTTTTTGACCAAATTAGTCCTAACTTGGCTAGTGGCCTCTTTTCAGGATAAACTTGAGATGGAATTTATAATCAGTATGGGATATTTGGGCAGAACACTGGGAAAATTCCAGTGCTCTATTTTGGATATGTGCCTTGGGATCTTTTATAGCCATCAGAGCCACCGGACATGCAAACACACACACACACACACACACACACACACACACACACACACACACACACACACACACACACACACTCACACACACACTCGCGTGCACACGCACACACATGCACAGATACATACTGACAAATACAGATTTGTTTCAAATGTTCTTGCCATCGCAAAATTACTTGAATGTGCAAGTAACGCAATGTACTAAAACTGAGGAAGGGACACCGAAGGGTGGCACACTGAAGAATGCATTGCCCCCTAATACTGCATTGTTTTGCCAGTAATGGAAAAGTAATTCAGCCACCTGGGATTGAAACAGAACCCACAGCCTTCTGAATTTCCAGCACCATAGTTAAGTATGTTTCCTGCTGTTCATGGAAGATACACCACAGAAATTCCGCAGCACTTGCTAACTGTATACGTTAGAATATCAAACAATGAGGAAATTCCAGTGAATTACAAGGAGATTGTACTTCTTGAGGATGGTTATTGGAGATTTTCTCCCCGGGCGTGTCAGTGTGTGTGTGTGTGTGTGTGTGTGTGTGTGTGTGTGTGTGTGTGTGTGTGTGTGTGTGTGTGTGTGTGTGAAAGGGACCTTTGTGCCCAGCTGGGCTTCCCCAGTCAATGCATGTAAAACAAATAAATTAATTCATTGAATGCCCAGAAGAAACAAATCAGTAAATAAATGGTATTCTGGCAGTAGGCAAGTACAGTGCATATGTACAGGAGAGTCAGAGGGGAGAAGCAAACAATGTATCTGCAGTAATATTGCAATGAGGTCTGAAAGGCACTATATCAGCAATAAGAAGAAAAGTTTTTGCCCAAGTTGTGATGGGAGCAAAGAGACATAGACATATGATTTATGAAGAAAGATGTGGGGAGTTAAGATAGTTGGGTACTTCAAGGCAAATTATAGAAAGGTATTTCATCAACTTGTATGTATTATGATCTTTGGGCTTCTGTATTATTGTTGATTCTAATAAGAATGGGACAAAAATATGACGAGTTTTAAAAGGGAAGCATTGCATAATAAGTTGTCTATGGGGATAAAGGCGCTTAACCATTATAATGCATTATTATATCTAGTTTGTCATTAAGAAGAATGAAACTCCAAATTTGTATAAGAAATAATGCTGTTTTGGAACAAGACATTATGGTAGTATTATAGAAAGCTGTGAAATAATACTTTTCAATCTCTTAGCTCAATATTTCTGGGAGACCCAAAAGTAATGGTGGTACGAAAGGGGCAAAATCAGGGACAGATCTCAAATATTGCTCTTATATACTTAGAAAATTGCTAGAATAACAGGTTTTGCATTAGCATACATTTAAAATCTGAAATTCAAAGTATGTCATTAATTAGTGACTTCAGTTACCAATTGTTTGCCAGAAAACCATACTTACGAGGAGCAGACCAAAACTATGAAGCAAAAATCTGAACAATAACCAAAAATAAAGTGGTGTAAACTGCCCAAAATGACCAAAAACTCCAAAAGCAAGGTGCAGAAATGGGGATGATGTACAATCCACTATAGAGCTTTATTCAACCACCAAATCCACAAACAGTGCAAAACAGAACGAAAAACGAAAACTTGAAAATACATAAACGCCTTAGATATTCCACCATGCATTTTCATCTCATACATAGACTTCATCAGATGACCAGCCTGTTTCAGGAGGACCAATATTTAAATACAACCAATTAATTCGTTTATTATACAATTAAGTAATCTACCAATAAGTTATAAAAATACTTAAGACCATAATTATACCCATACTTCAAAAAAGCTTGCTAAAATTTATCAAATCAACATTATAGTTCTTTATTCTTCTCAAATTAAAACCCATTAAATAATATTATTATAAAATCTTCAAAAAAGTCATTATTTAAAAAAGTCATTTTTTAAAAAAAGTAGTTTCTAATATAAAAGTATAAATAAAATACAGGATATTCATTTTGTGCAGACCTGTGCCCTCTAGTGGCTATGTTTAGGTTATATTTCATATCCCTTTAGAGCTTAGCAGATCTTAGCTTTAATAAAGGTTTAATAGAGATATAGTCGTTTAAACCTGGGGGGGGGGTCACTTGCTTCTAGGGTTATCTGCCACCATAGCTCCCTGTATTCTATTTTATCTTCCCAAGGACCCCCCAATATCATTTTTAATTTGTTCTAAGACCATAAAACCAAAACTAGCATCTGAAAAGGTCCTAGTATGTTTAAAAAGAGCATTAGTTTCCTTTCCCACTGAAATTTCATAACTATGTTCATAGATCCTTCTTTTTAATTTCCTTTCTGTCTTTCCCACATAGAAGGACCCACATGTCCTGAAAATAGCTAAATATATAATACCCTTAGTCTCACAATTGTAATATTCAGAGCTATTTATCCACTTTTTTCTACTTTCCTGGTAGTAATTTTCTAAATTTAAAATATATATACATTGGGTACAATGGCCACATTTATATGTTCCCTTCTTACCCCTGTTATTACTACCTACTTGTTTGTTCTCTAAAATAGTTCTGATACAATGGGAATACTTATAGATCACCTTTTGTGGTATATTGGACAAATCTTCTATGTCCGAGAGGGAAACAAATCTCTCCCATTCCCTTAAAAAAATCTTTTTAACATTACTATTTAAAACATTGCATTCTAGTATTAAGGCCTGATTAAAATCCTCTCTAGCCTTTTCTTTGATAAAAATATTACTGTATTCTTTACATCCTAGTATGGGTTTAAATTTGTCAATTCTCCCTTTTTCCACTTCTTCCTTTATTTGGGTAATGAAATTCAGAGGGTAGCCCCTCTCTAAAAACATTTTCTGTAGTAACTCACACTCCTTAAGAAAATCACTTTCCGAACTTGTCATACGGCAACCCCTTACAAATTGTTGCTTCACAATGTTTTTCTTACTATGTAAAGGGTGTGCACTTTCAAAATGCAAGAAGAAATTGCAGAAAGTTGGTTTTCTATATATTTTAGTTTCAAAATTTGTACCTACTTTATATACCTCAATGTCCAAATATTGCAGGCTAATGTCAGAAATTCTATATGTAAACCTCAAAAAATTAGTTGTATTACTTACATACATTGTTAGGATATTTTAGTTAGGATTTTGAAATGATTGGTGTTGTACTTGTATTTGTATTTGTATCTGCATAGAAGAAATGAGCTACATCTTTAAGGTCCTATTAGACTAATTACTAAACAAGCTGCTAATTGATATGATTAAGAATTATTCAAATGGTATAAAATGGTCCTAGTGACTTATGTTAGTAGATCTGATGAAGCGTGCGTTCCAGCACGTGAAAGCGCTTATCTTCTGCAGTTTTATGGAATAAAAGATTTTGTGGATTATCTTGGACTTCTCGTGGTGTATCCTGATCACTGTTTTACTTTTCTGAATACTTACATACATTATAAATTCCTCTAATTTATCTTTTCCAGCTGTCCAAAAAATTACTATGTCGTCCAAAAACCTACGATATAAAGACCAACATTTTTCAAATTCAGTATTAAAAATATATTTCTCCTACCATTTAGCAAGGACCAAGTTCGCGTATGTAGGAGCACAGGCAGCTCCCATTGCTACCCCCTGAATTTGTTGATAAAATTCACCGTTAAAATAAATAAAATTATTCTTTAAAATCAAATCCATCAACCATATGTTTACTAGTTTCTCATCCTGTGTTAATATTTTGTCCTCATACACAATCTCCTCCAACATTTCCATCCCCTCCTTGTAGGGAATGGAAGAAAACAAATCAATGATGTCTATGGTTACAAAAAGAAGATTATCATGATATAACTTGTTAGAAATTTCTTTTAAAAGGTCCCAGGAATCCCTTAATATAGTATTCCTATGTAGCCATAAATTTTTTTATTTTTTATCTACATATTTAGCCAAAGCATAGGTTTTAGATCCCTCTGCAGATACAATAGGTCTAAGTGGGGGGTCACTTTCACATTTATGTATCTTAGGTATACCAAATATAGTGGGAGTTTTGGGTTTATCTACTTTCAAATACATAAAAGTATTATAATCAATCAATTTCTCATACAACATATCATTTATACTCACATCTATTTTATTATAAGCTATATTAATCTCATTTAAAGACACATTACAATATTTTGTTTCATCCCATAATAACGTGTTCATCTTGCTCTCATATAATATGTTGTCCATAAGCACCATTCCTCCTCCTTTATCTGGTTTCATTACCCTAATATAGAAGGATCTATGAACATAGTTATGAAATTTCAGTGGGAAAGGAAACTAATGCTCTTTTTAAACATACTAGGACCTGTTCAGATGCTAGTTTTTGTTTTATGGTCTTAGAACAAATTAAAAATGATATGGGGGGGGGGGTCCTTGGGAAGATAAAATAGAATACAGGGAGCTATGGTGGCAGATAACCCTAGAAGCAAGTGACCCCCCCAGATTTAAACAACTATATCTCTATTAAACCTTTGTTAAAGCTAAGATCTGCTAAGCTCTAAAGGGATATGAAATATAACCTAAACATAGCCACTAGAGGGCACAGGTCTGCACAAAATGAATATCCTGTATTTTATTTATACTTTTATATTAGAAACTACTTTTTTTTAAAAATGACTTTTTTAGATAATGACTTTTTTGAAGATTTTATAATAATATTATTTAATGGGTTTTAATTTGAGAAGAATAAAGAACTATAATGTTGATTTGATAAATTTTAGCAAGCTTTTTTGAAGTATGGGTATAATTATGGTCTTAAGTATTTTTATAACTTATTGGTAGATTACTTAATTGTATAATAAACTGATTAATTGGTTGTATTTAAATATTGGTCCTCATGAAACAGGCTGGTCATCTGATGAAGTCTATGTATGACACGAAAACGCATGGTGGAATAACTAAGGCGTTTATGTATTTTCAAGTGTTCATTTTTCGTTCTGTTTCGTACTGTTTGTGGATGTGGTGGTTGAATAAAGCTCTATAGTGGATTGTACATCATCTCTGTTTCTGCACCTTGCTTTTAGAAAAATCTGAACAAACTACAAAATTCTGGGCAAAAGAGAGGTTTGACAAAAAATGCAAAATAAAATTTAAATTAGATTTGCTAGTTGGAGGTTAGCTCCAAGGTTGTTTATTTCTGTTTATGCTATTAAAGCACAGTACCTTATCCTTTTGTAGAGGGTAGGTCTTTTACTTTTGACTTGAATAAGAGTACAGGAAATCTATTTTAAACACACTCAACCACTTCTCTTGATTTCCTCTCGTGAACTGAAATGCTACAAAACTATTCTACCTTTTAATAAACCTGCTAGACCCACAGAAATAGATGTTCTGCAGTAGATATTTGAGTTACCTGCATGGAGGTTTGTGTATGTCATGGAAACACCATTTTGAGTATCCGCTATTTCCATGTCTGGACCTTTTCTTCAGTAACACTAATCATGTTCCATCTATGTGATGTTCAATACTTGGCCAAGCATCCACAGCTGGACAGGAATTCAGCAGTGTCATGGATACTTCTACAACAGTAACTTGGTGCTTTCTAAAACTGTTGAATGAATCAAACCTTCTAAGTCTTTGGAGGACCTGTTAGTCCTTGAGAAGAATTAATTTGTACTGAAACAGTTGTCCTCCTGCAGTCACTAGCCCTGTAGGGATACTATCCAATAACTGTTAAGACTGCTCTTTTAATGTGAAAAGCATTCAATAAATAAATTCAGACTAAACACTGTTAATTCTAAACTAGATAAGAGCTACAAATACATGGAGGGGAAATACAGATATGACATCTAGCCATCAGATATTATAAATTTGGTGAAGTGGGATATTGATATAGAAACTGCACTGTCTAAGAGGACACATGGATAGCATTGTAAACAAAGCTGATCAACACATTTATGTTAACAGATCAAAACCACAGTTTGCTTGTATTGCAGAATGAAATCCCTTATAGGATGATACTAATCTTGTAAAAGAAAATGTTGCTTATAAATGCAGTAGCTGTGGATGCCCAGAAGAAACGAATCAGTGGAAACCTCAGCTGGATGAAAGAAACAAATGAAAGAAATCATAAAAAGCATTTTTTTGTGTGCAGAGGTCAAATATTTGGATGAATATGTGTCATACAATTGAGTAAAGAATGATCAAACAAGAAATTATTGTAACTAGATCAAACAAATGGCTACCCATCAAAACTCACAGATGGGCTTTAACATGAGTCCAACAAAGGAGAAACTCCACAACTCCAAATTAAACAAAATCCTCTCAACTCTGGGATGAGCTTTAACTTGTGTCCAGAATTGGTATACATCTATTATAACATATTCAATCAGGCATGGTTGACTACTTAATGTATGATTGCAGGTAATTCAAGCACTTTCTGATCAATCACTTGATGATAACATATATATATATATATATATATATATATATATATATATATATATATATAGATATATATATATATAATTTTTTTTTTTTTTTTATATAGGTTCATCAATACTTACTAGGCTGTTGATCCTTCAGGATCTTCAGAAGCCTAGCCATGCTTTCCCAAGACGTTTATTATCCATCTATTTCTCTCTCTCTCTATCTGTCTATTTATCAATATATCATAGGTTCATAGGAGGTTACTAGGGTAATGGCCCTAGACCCCTCACAAGCCTAGCCATATTTCTCCCGAGTTGCCCCACTTGGCAGTTAGGTGAGTGAAATTCACACAGGTAAGGGTCTATGGTACTTAATACCAACTTCCTCTGTCCAGCAGGGACAATGGGACCACCCCAGGAGTGAATTTACAGTCATCCATCCATTGATATAGGTTGCTTTTAAAGAGGATCAGGGAGGGGCTGTGTTTCACATGAATTGGAAACTTGTTTCAGAGAAGTGGCAGTCTGTGGGAGATGTATCTATCCCTCCAGTATGACTTGTTCATTTCAGAGGCTAGGTTAAAATCCTGGAGCGAGTGCCCCTTCTGCAGTTTGATTTACAAATGTGTAGCATTTCCATCAAGGCTGGGTCAGAGACTGCCTGGAAGCCAAGCACAGGTCACCCCTTAGCAACCTGTAGGAGCCAGAATACAGTGACAGGGCTTTCAGTCTTTCTGAGTAACACTTGTTTTGTGTACCCTATAATTACTTGGTGAGAAACCTCTGTGGTCTCTCCAATTGTTGCAGGTGTCTGGTGAGGTATATGTAAAATGGAGCATTGTACTCAGTTATTGGTCTGATGAAGGCCAAGTATAATGCAATTATAACATCCTTAGATGTAGATGTGATGCCTTTACTTATAAGATGTGCTACTTAAAAAGATTTCCTTACAGCTGTGGATATGCAGTGGTCAAAGTTCAGATTGTTTTCAACCTGAGTACCAAGATCACGTACCACTGGGTCTACACTTGATGGGGGATTGCTGTCTATAATGTAATTAGCAGGGATGTCAGGGAATAATAATAATTATTTTTTTTTTGCATTGAGCTTCAATCCATGGCTTTAGCACCAATCATTTGTCTGAGTTAACCCTGTCTACTGTTTATTAGCATCACTGGGGGACTCAATGATTGTTCCCAGTTTGCAATCTTCAGCAAACTTAGTCAGACACAGGCCATTCAAGTTTGTTTGGACATCTGAGAAATAAATGCAAACAGTAAGGGGCCCAGCACAGAAACGTGTGGTACACCACTGGTGACTGGTCTTTTGCTACAGATGAAGTCACCCACTTTGACAGTATGTGTCCTGTCGGTGAGCCAATTGGCTACCCATCTGGTAATGTAGGGGTTAAGTCCCAATTGGGAGAGTTTGTCTATAATAGCTGAGTGGGGAATTGTGTCAAATGCCTTAATTCAGTCAAAATTAGGTGATATGCACTGTCTTTCTCCTCAACGAGGACCTTGGAAGTCAACCATGTTTAACAGGCATGATCCACCTTTAATGAATTCAAACTGGTTTGGGTCCAGAGTTTGGAGATTACTTATGTCCTTATTAATAAGGTCCATAATGATTCTTTCCATGGCCTTGCAGATGAGGCTAGTCAAGCTCATGGGCCTATAATTCCTAGGGTTGGTTGATTGTCCCCCTTTGTGCAGAGGAATTACTGTTCTCCATTCTGCCAGAACATAGCTAGTTCTCAGACTTTGGTTAAACAGAGATCCAAGTAGGTCTACTAGGTGATGCTTTACATTTTTTTAAAAGGCAAGCTGGAATGTTGTCTGGTTCCACTGATGCAGCATTATTGGTCTTGGAGAGCACCGCTATGACCTGTTCTCTTGAGGTAATAGGCTGAGAAATGGTAGCAGGTATGCTTTGGGGGATGACTGGAGGGGATAGGGAGGTTAGGTTTTCTCCAAATCTGTCAGCTAGTAGGTTGGCTGTTACCTGTAGTCGAATATGGGTGGTGCCATCCACAACCAGTTCAGCATATAGCAGGGTATTTTGGACATAGTTAAAGAATTCCTTATGATTATCCTTAGCTAGGGAGACTATTTTTGCTTTGAAATTAGCTTTGGAAGACTTGACAAGATCACATATGTGTTTGTTTAAGCTAGAGAGGGATTTATTCCTCTGCTGAGCCAGTTCCCTCTTGTTCATGGACATTACTTTCTTTCTGTTGTTGTATTGCCTGTTTATACTAGGGGTCCACCAGGGTGGCTTGTTTTATGGCAAGACCTGGTTTTAATCCAGTCAGGTACAGTCAGTTCTATACAAGTGCTTAAGTGGTTATACAGGACATTGTTGTACAACTCTGCATAGTAGTCCATGTTATCTGTATTTGAGGGGGGCTTTAAAACGTTTTATACCACAAATTAGTTGGAGGCAATATGTCTTAGAAAAATTCTTAAGCATTTTTGACCTTGAAGGGGTATCTAGTCTTATAATTACATTGGACGACACTGATTTATGGTCCGATCTTACCAGGAAGGACATCATGGGGGATGCAATGCTCTTCCATGTTAGTGAGTACTATGTCCAGGACATTTGAGCCATTTGTGGGTGTGCTGACTAGCTGTTCCAGAGCATCTGCATTGACAAAGTCCAAGAACCTCTGAGCCAGCATGTTTTTGGTTATGTGTGTTTCCCAGTCAATGGAGGGATAATTAAAATCACCCATGAGTAAGGTGTTGGGTTGTATGGCAAGTAACTCCAGTAAGTCCAGGTATGCAGTATGCTTTTCCTGTTTATTGGTGGGGAACCTATACCTAGTTATGATGTGGTAAGGGGCTTTGCCTATAGTTAATTGGACATGGAGTAACTCAAGAGAGTCATACTGTTTTACCAGTCTCAAGGTGTATTTATCCTTAATGAAGATGGATACACCTCCTCCTTCTTTGATTCTTTCATGCTCAGTTTGTGGTCTGAATGTATGGAAGGCATTGTAGCACAGCATGGCCGTGGTGCTTTCTATGCCCTTGAACCATGTATTGGTGACTGCACAGATTAGCATCTTTCAAAGTGAGGAGTGCTTCGAGAGAGTGCTGTTTCTTGTTTAGACTCTTAGTTTATCTAGAAAGTTTGTTATGTTGGTAGGATGGCTATTTTGACACTGCCTAAAAGGCACAATAGGGGAACTTAATGCTTTTGCCAGTATCCAAAAGCCTAGAGGAGACAGGTGCAGACTATCTCTGGCAAAGCACCATGGCCTGTTGACCATGTCTTTCCAGGCTGACATATATTGGATCCCCTTGGACTGACAGCAGAAGCTAAGCCAGCTGTTAAAGTTAATCATTTTTTGTTTGTATTGTGGTATCATCCTTGGAGAAGGTAGAGTGCTGCTCAAAGCTAAGCTGATACCTGTCCATGACACATAATCTGAGAGCTCAGTCATGTCTCTCTTCATATATTCCAATGCCGTACATCTTTGCTCCCACATGGATTATAACAGAGACATACTGGTACTTGGGGTTGAGTGACTTGAGTGCTTGAGTGACTTGACAGATACTGACGGATCCTGGCAACTGACAGACAGCTAACCATAACCTGTTCCATATACAGCCTGGTGAGGGGAACATCAGTGTGTCTCACAGTGGAGTGAGTGTGTGTGTGTGTGTGTGTGTGTGTGTGTGTGTGTGTTTTACTATGCGCTGTGGGGGGGGGGGGGTTGCATTATTATGTGTGTAAGTGGTTTCCATTTGGGAGGCATATGATCTTTTGGTTAGTTACTACTGAGTACCTCTACATATATGGGTTTATGTGTCATGTCCTTATTTAGTGTGGTAAGTGTGTATATGCTGACAACTTGTTTGGCATTCATTTTGTCCTTATGTGAGAGCCTTGTCTCCAATTTCACAGTGTAACTGTATCTTTCACATAAAGTATTTGTTTGTTTCAGCAGTAAGTGGTTGTCAGTATACATGAGACAATTGCTACATTGCTTCAGGATGCCCATGTCTATCAGGCTGGCCAGAGAGATGATGGGAAACTGCCCACCCATGATAGCAGGCTGTATGTATGTTTTATTAGGGAAGGGAATGGGTTAATTTGACAGGACTGTGCTGGTAGTGCCAAGACTATAAGAGGGACCTATAATTGGTGTAGGCTAAGGTTGATCAATAAGGCAACGCTGCTCAGTGCACAACTGAGTTACTCCTAGAGCAGCAGAAAAGCATGGAAGGGTTTCACTGACAGCTGTTTAGGGAAAAACTAAGCTTCTAGGTTTTTGCATCTATACAAGGGCAGTGCTAACTGCTGATGCAGGAGGAGAGAGTGTGTAGTGGCAATCTCTGAAATGTCAAATGTCAGCATCACTAACACTGACATAGTTATATCAACAAACAAATGTTAACATGCTCCTGCATGCATATTTTATAACAGTGTTTTGCAGGGGAGCCCCTCACATCCCCTGCTAATTATTTATTCCAAGTCAGAAATCACACCATTCTTGGTGGAAAGGTATATTTCCCAACACCAGGGATTGTGCTTTCTCACACAACTGACTGCCATCTGTTGTGTCAGCCAAAGTGCATCAACAAAACGAAGGCTGATTCAATGTAAAATCATTTAATGGCAGTGAAGTCGTACATGCATAAATAGACAAATAAATAGATAGAGAGAGAGAGATAGATAACATACATACACTAATCCCATGTTTGCAATACTATATATATATATATATATATATATATATATATATATATATATATTTATATGTATATATATATATATATATATATATATATATATATATATATATACATACATACATACATACACACATATATTTTATATATATATATGTGTGTGTGTGTGTGTGTGTGTGTGTGTGTGTGTGTGTGTGTGTGTGTGTGTGTGTGTGTGTGTGTGTATATATATATATATATATATATGTATGTCTATATATATATATATATATATATATATATATATATATATATATATATATGTATGGATATATATATATATATATATATATATATATATATCCCTGAGAGATGCTAGCACCAGAGTTAATTACCACAGTAAAATCTTGGGGTTACAGGAGATGAGCTGAAAAAAAATACATATGGGGTAGCCACCACATTAATAAATCTGTTTATGTAGCAGGCTGTACTTCCTACCCAGAGACACAGTTTTGGATGTTGTTGCAATCAGTTGCCCTGTGCCATCTGTTTGTACATATTGTATCATGCCCTCCTCAACACTGATATTGTGGAATGCTACCTCGTGACCATAGGAGTCATGCAGCAGCTGGTCAAGATGTGTTGCCCTCATATGGAGGCCAATGGGATGTATGGAGTACCTATCTCTGTGGATACAAAGGTATGTATGGCTACAGGGATGTTTTAATGACCAAATGAGAGCATTCTAGTTGTGTCCCAGCAATCTGCCTCAACGATACGCCATCAGTTTCTCATGTGGGGGAACATATGTGGTTTCCACGTACCACAGCGGAGATAGCCACCAGCATATAGGCTTTTTATGACAGCCCATTTTCCTGAGGTACTGGGGCCATAAACTCCATCCACACTGCAATAAAGGCCCAGCCTCCAGAGCAAAGAAGAGCTATCAGCTTGAAGGAGTTCCACACTATAAACTGTTAGGTGGTTTGTAATTATAATATACCATGTGATTGTAGGACACCCAGGCAGTGCCAACTAACTATACCAGTAGTTTGTGCAGAGAGATTTTACACATGGACTTCTTATTGATGATGCCAGACATGGCTAAGAGCTGTGGTTAATACCAAACATGACTAAGAGCCATGGTTAATACCAGACTTGACTAAGAGCTGTGGTTAATACCAAACATGACTAAGAGCTGTGGTTAATACCAAACATGACTAAGAGCCATGGTTAACACCAGACATGACTTAGAGCCATGGTTAATACCAGACATGACTAAAGACATAATTAATACCAGACATGACTTAGAGCCATGATTAATACCAGACATGACTAATAGCTGTGGTTAATACCAGACATGACTAAGAGTTGTGATTAATACCAGGGATGACTCAGAGCCATGGTTAACACCAGACATGACTCAGAGCCATGGTTAATACCAGACATGACTAAGAGCCATGGTTAATACAAGGGATGACTCAGAGCCATGGTTAATACCAGACATGACTAAGAGCCGTGGTTAATACTAGACATGACTCAGAGCCTTGGTTAATACCAGGGATGACTCAGAGCCATGGTTAATGCCAGACATGACTTAGAGCCATGGTTAATACCAGACATGACTTAGAGCCATGGTTAATGCCAGACATAACTTACAGCCATGGATAATGATATCTATCAGCAGACATCTCCACACCATGGTAGAGGATGGCTACATCTATGCCTTGTCACAGACCAGTTCCATTGTCAAATGTGTGTTTTTGCCTGCAGGATACCCACTTCCACTATCTATATGTATCAGGAGATAACCTACAGTATCATCCTGCCACATTAAGTAAGATCTTTTTGCTCTGTGCAATGTTAGATAATGTCATTGTACGCAAGCAGTTACAGCATAACACATTCAGTATGAGGAAGCTCCAGACTCAGCAGTATAAGAGTTGCCCATCAAAGTGTCTGTGGAGAAGTTGGATTTATGGTAGGATTATGCCAAATGAAGGCAGGAGAAATATTCCATGGCAGTGGTTAAAATGCATTCACTGGTTCATAATTGTGCGCCTGAGTAAAGCATTATCCAAAAAAACTATTTCCCCTCGGTTTTGCTTTAAGATGCATAGACTGGCCACACAGTATATCACATATAGGCTACCCAAGTAACAAAGTACACTGAGCATGGCACAGTTCTCATCATATACAATGGTGGAGAGAGTCACACTGTCAGTAGTCATTAATGGGAAATTACGTGCATGAGCGCACACGCGTGTGTGTGTGTGTGTGTGTGTGTGTGTGTGTGTGTGTGTGTGTGTGTGTGTCTTGTGAGTGTTTGTGTATTTCAACATTATTTCACTATGTATGCTAATGCATGGTCTCCCCCTTCTGTAGTGGTGCCCAACACAAGAGACAAAGGTATACAGGCCATGGGAAGTATGTCTGTCATGATGTCTGGCTGCACAGGGTCCATACCCCTCAGCTGCACAGATTTTTGCCAAATGTCCAGATTTTTTGTCTCATATTTTTGGTCTGTTACTCATAAAATGGTGTTTTTTCTTGCAAATCATTCCCACATCTTTGAAGACAGAAGTAAGAAAATAATGACAGACATTAGAGATTCAGACTTCATATCCTTCAGAAGACTCATGCTAATGCAAAACACTTTATTCTATCAACTTTCTAAGTTTGTAAGAGCAATATTTAACATTTTTCCCTATTTTTTGGCTTTTGTTTCACCATTATTTACAGCTTTGTCCAGATTTCTTGCTCTAAAAGGTTGAGACCAATGACAGGGACAGATGCTTCATCTATACTACCTGCACCAAATGTTCATGATTCTGCACATGTGACCTGTGCACTCTCCCTGATTCCTTAATGCAGACATCATGATATTCCTACCAGCTCAGCAAGGACTATGATGGTGTCAGCCTGCCCCTGTATTATGGTTCTGCACAACCAGTGGGTTATAGTCATTGACATAGCTAGCCCATGTGGTGGACAGTACAATATCACAACTTCCACCCATGTTTCCCACTGCCTTAATGGAGGTTGTGGCAACTAGTATGGGTATTCGGCTGGCAAAGACATCCTTTCCCTGGTAGATATGTCTGAATAGTCTCTGTGTGTCTTCCTTTGTTTGTGGTGTGGTTTCCACAGGAACTCCTTCATCTCTCTTAAAGGTGGCTCAGTCAACAGGTTGTCCTCTTTTCCTGTGCCATGAGATCAGCGTGATCTTTAACTGCATTTATCATGCCAGTACCCAGGCATCACACTTGAGAATGTATCCTGTTCTATCCACTGGTGTTATTAATCACATCCTCCACAACTCAGTCATGAAAGAGACAGTTAGATTTGTCATGGCTTGTCATCTGCCGACAGTGGAGCTAGGAGGTCTGAAACAAGATGTCATCATGGGTGAATTTGCTTTATACTGCCTTCCCCATTGTGGCATCATCCTCTGAAATAGGAAAATAGGTGTGTGAGAGTATTCACAGCCATACCTGATATATGCATAAACTGATCTATACAGTAGGATACCTGTGTCGCACGAAGTATGTGGACTTGCTTTTTCAGTGTTTGGAATATTGCACAGGTATAGGATAATCTTGAGCAGGTAGAGTAGGTCTTATTAAAAAAAAAAAGAATATATTTCAAATATGAGCTCCACATGGGGACCACATGTAATGGTCTCTAACAATATTCTACAGTTGAGTATCATACACATGACACATTCCACAGACCCAACATACCTTTAGGTGATGTGCATCACACCATTCATTTTGTCATGGGCATTTACTGTTTGCATACATACAGAAAGGTACCTGATAATAAATTACTGAGTGTGTGCAAATGCATCAGGGAGACCAGGTGTCAGCACCTCCCCTGTCACTTGTTTTATGTTTGTTTGTTTGTGTGCTCCTTCTTCTAAAGCTCACTCTCTTACAATCCGTTGTCTTACCCTTAATATACCCTTCCAACCCCTTCCTAATTCTATTCTTACCTTCCCTGTTTCCCTTGTGTCTCTTGTTCTGCTTTTAGCAATACCTCCTTTTCCTACATTCCTGTACACCTATTTCCACCTCTTTTAATTGTCAAAAGATAAAGTTTTGTAGGCCTTTTAATATGGTTTGCAACCCTTGCACAACATTGCAATACCGAACATGTGCACAGGCTTAGGTGCATATATGACTTGTTAGCCTGATTTCCTCACATTACTCCTATGGACAGTCATATAATCTATGGAGTTCTTGTCATTTCTGTTGCTGGGTTTGTATTTAGCAGTGCCATGAGCTGTGGAATCCTCTCTAGTTAATTCATAATTGCCTCAGACCACATTACATTGTGAGCCATAACATTGGGAGGCTTATTGCAACAGAGCTTATCATGTTTCTGAATCACAGGAATGGTCATCTACAGATCTATTCCATCCCTACAAAGACCATTAAAACAGCTAGAAACTGACCTCAAACGCAGCAGGTATCATCCTGGCTGTTAAAAGTGAAAGTCTTAGCCAGAGAATTTGAAAAACATCATTTCTGATGAGACAAAATGGTTGTGTTAGCATAGTAATAGTCCACAGCAAACTGTCACTTGAAATCACTCCTGTATTCAAATAATTGCACTATGGCTAAACTAAAAAAAACTCTTTCCGTTACTGTATTAGTCAGACAAAATCTAATATTTAATTAACTTATTTTCTGGACTACAAAGATCTCCCATTCCTTTTTCCTGAAGGCAGAAATGCAATAGGTAAAGAGTTACAATTAGTTCAACTAGCATACGGACTGCAACTAGTCAAAATTGCCTCCAAGAAAAATGTTTCCTCTGCAAATCAGTCCAGTTAAATTTGTGGTTTCATTATATTTGCTCCACACATGGAACATTGCTGCTCAATCCCAGCCAAGCAAACTGACTACCAGTACAACAGAGCTGACTTATTTCTGGGGTCCTTTCTATTTAAATATTTGAAGTCAAACTTTCCTTTCCTAGTGGGTAGGCTCAATTAGAACAGCTAACTATAACACATCATGTGTTTTCCTGAAAATGCTCCTGCACTGCAGAAACTCCATAATCAGCTTTGCTGCAGAGACTGTAGCTTCTAAGTATTGGTACCCAAATTGGGAGAATCATTTCCTCTTGCACAAACATTTCTAGAGTAATACATAAACACATGCTTTCTCAAGCAGCCCATTGCAGATCTTTAGCTGCAATGACATAAATCAATTACTGATTTACATGCACTTACAGTCAGGTAGGGGCAGTACTTTGGGCTTGCTCTGAATAAATGTGCCTCATTGAATAAACATGCAATTATTCAAATCAACATCTAAAACCATGGGAGGTCATTACTGAAAATAGCAGCACCCCAAGGAAACAAAACATGAAAACATTTTTTTGCAGTGTGGCAAGCTCCCCTGCACCCCCAACATGGAGAAAAGCACCACCACCACCACTGACCTGTATATTTCAACTTTGACATTGTATGAACTCAGAGAGAAGAGAAAAAGTAAGAAAAATGCAACATTCACCTTCTTGCTATTCTCTGAATCTTACCACCATTACAACTCTCCAGTGATCTCACAAGGATGACATCCAGAATATCACTGAATTGTCCAATGACAGCAACAGTACAATGCCAGTGGTATAATGGTTAAGGTCCTCACCTTATAAATACAAGGTTCAATTCTGACCTTGGGTTATTGTCTAACACTTAAAATATCCTTTCAGGGCAGTTATCCTAGTATTCACCTATGAACCTATTAGGGTTCATACACCTTCCCTTAGACATACCCCCTAAAAGACATTACAGTTACTTATGACATTTACAATACATTCATACTGGCTGTTACAGCAAAAAGTACATTTAACTTCAACTTAAAGGATCTCACATATTTTGTAAAGACTATCATTCTCTGACATTTTAACACAGTTGTATTTATTAGGATGTGCTATTTCTTTTTATCTACACTTTGTTACTCCTAGGCAGTGACTAAAATTAGTCCTTGTGAATCAGTACATTACCTTTGTAATCAAATTCAAATAAATAAATAAATAGAACAGACACTGTCTGTACAGCAGGGAAAATAAGTGAAAACATCTTATCAGTAGAAAGAGGTAAGCATGCTTTCTTCATTGCCAGGCTGGAGTAGTGTCAATATACATTGACACTGGAACAGAGCTAAGTAAATTAGTGTAGGCCTGATGTCATAGGATCCTTGCAGCTAAATGTGAGACTGTGACTGAAGAGCCCTAGAGTGAATGGAGTAGCACCACTGTGTAATAGCCAGACCTGATGGCAACCATTTTTTCTGTAATGATTTCAGGCAGCTGAAGTCCAGATCGAAGTACCATGCGTATGACATGGCATGGGTTAGCAAATCAACTGATAGATTTGGTCCTCCTAGGTACATCATGACTTTGGAGCAAAAGATGGGTGCTGGCAATTACTGCTGATATAGAGACTAAAGGATACGACAGCACCTTCTATATTGAGTGGATTATTTCAGTACATAGTCCTCCTGCTTATGCTAGATGGGACCTCTGCAACATTTTGATGGCTGATAGACAAGCTCCTGCAACCACATTGTCAGTTTACAGTTGAATAAATGCACAAAGAAGTCATCTACAGATAAGACTTAACTAGGCATTCTTTGGAAAATGCAGGCAACAATCAACTTCCTTAGGGAAACTGGCTTGCAGCCATTCTGGCTAAGTGTTCCATTGGCTTGGCAGAGACCTTGTCCCTCAGGTTTTGCTAAGGAAGCTAAAGCTGAAAAAGGTAGATGACACCCCATGCTGCCTCAGCCAGTGGCCATAACCCAGGCAAGCATATTCTTAGGTTCAGCTAGTTAAAACTAATAGATTGTAGTCCACTTTGCCATGTTAGGTGTCCTTTCCATTGACCTAACTAGGGCCCCGTGCCTTTAACTAAATAAAAAGACATGAAGACACTGACTATATAACTGTAAAATGTATTTTATCATTCACATGGATGAATCGCATACTAGTTTTGGAGCTGTGCTGTCACATATGGCAGAAGATAAACATCTAAGCAGGGAGTTACCTGATGTGGAGAAGCAATGTTGTGTCTTAGTGCAAGAATTCCTGGCTATCATCTGGACTTTGGACTCCACAATATACTTACTCCTTTGCTGGACCTCCTGACTCATCACTGATCACACTCCTTTAAAATTCTACAACCAACTCTGAGATAAGACCAAGCAGAACACCTAGCAGTTTGTGGTCATGCAGCCATTTTCGTACAGATTTGGTCATAGAGCTAAAAAAGAGTTGGAGGTACCAGTGCTGTCTCTCATCACCCTATGCTAGAATCCACCATTTCTCAGTCCCTGGGTTCTAAGCTGAGTAAGAAGATATGCAGTGTATAAGAAAAGCGGCAATGAAAAGATTGCTCCATCCTAGGCAGAGATGGGTTAATGAGCAAAGATTCTTGAAAGCTTAAAGTGGAACACCTGATCCTGCAAGCTTGGTATGAAGTTTCAAAGCCATAATCACTTTCTAGCTTTTTAGTTTACCAAAGGACCTCAAGAGAACTGGATAAAGGTGTCTAAAATAAGACTAGGTGTGTCTTTGTTAAAGCTAAAAATTACAAAGACCTGCACTCTTTAGAAAGGAGTGGTAACCATGATTTTTTTTTTTTTGACAGAACAGTCCAGGGAAAGGTGGGTATGAATGAAACTGCTCCATCTTTGCAAAGGAAAGATATTATGGAACTAAATGTTGAAACTTAGACAGGGGAATGTCTGTATCCTGTGTTAGCACAAACAGCCCAAAGACAACTTAAAACTCAACAGCAACTACAGGAATAGCTGCTACTACACTGAGAGTTCACAAGTACAGGTTATCTTTTTATTTTTGTTACTGTGTAACAGTGACACCTACTTTTATGATTTGATTCAGAAGCAATGAACAGTTTTGTAGTCTCAGAGATTTGCCCTAACCTAAGTGCAGAACATTGTGCGCTCTAAAGGGCTGAGCTTGTTTTGTGCAATAACCCTGAGATAAGACACTGCTGTTGTCATACAGTAAATGAAACAAATAACTACTTCAATGGAAAAGTTTGTTTATGTGAAATTCATAAATCAGGCAACAACTGCGGATAGAGTGATATACTATAAAAATTGTAGACTAATCAGGTGATTCTCACTACCACCAGAAAAGGACACTTCCACCTATGGAAGTTCTGGCATTTTCTCTACAATGTCCCCCATGGACAGTATTATTGCACAGTAGAAAATGAGGTACTTTTTATTATTATTTATAATTATTATTTTTTGCATTTATTTTATTTTCAGTATTATTTTTTTATATTTTTGTTGTGAAATAGTTCTTCTGGCTAATGTCCTAATGTCTGAAAGTCAGTGATGGATATGTAAACATTGTTGGAGGAAGCATTTTACATTTAAAATATAATTGTTATATAACAATTGAACAGATAATTCCTACAAGGTATCAGCGAGCACATCCGCGAACACACACACACACACACACACACACACACACACACACACACACACACACACACACACTTCTTTCTATTCATATGACAAAAATAAATAAATAAAATCTATCCATGAAAAAGAATGTATGAGTTTCTTTAATGTAATGTGTCAACGGCTTTATTCTGGCATCATTTCTTTCACTTGGTGAAGTAACAACAATGCTATCTTTCAGTACTTTAAAGAAATGTGGACATTCTTTTTAGTGGTTTGATTTGAATTGATTCATTTGTGTCTGTCTGAAGAAAGTGTGTGTGTATGTGTGTGTGTGTGTGTGTGTGTGTGTGTGTGTGTGTGTGTGTGTGTGTGTGTGTGTATGTGTGCGTGTGCTTCTGTGCTGAATAGGGATGTTGTAGTTACTTTAGTGAGTGCTTAAATGATTTTTTTTTTTTTTTTACTTTTTGCACATCAATTTAATATTGTGAGTTCATTATTTTCACTGGGATCTCCCCATACATTATTTTATCCTATTGGGATTTATTTTGAAGCCCGTTTTCTAATGAAAATTAAAACAATGTGTCATAATTCAAAGTCACTGGTTTTAAGTGCAGTGTAATGAATTATACAGTAGGCTGTTACACCAACAGACTTCTTTACTTTTAAACAATAAAAATATTACTTGTGCCACTTGTTCATGGAATTGTATTAATGGTACATTACAAAAAGCTTCACTTTATTCAGTGTTACTCGTTATATTACCTACACTTTATGGGTTTAAAGATTACTTTTTTGTTTTCATTCATTGTAAAAGAGTCCATCCTTCCATCCATCCACTTTTCCCTTTTCCCCATTTTTACATGTAGGGTCACAGTGTCACATCAACAATGACTATCATCTAGAGACACTATACAGTCTGCCAGGTAGCTAACACTCACCACAGTTGCTCTTCCATGCCACAGACAAACGCATGTGTGCACTCACACTTATGGCCAATTTAGAGTGTCCATTCCACTTAGTGCATGTCTTTGGAAACTGAGAGGAAAATGGAACACCTGGAGAAAACTAGTACATTAAATACTTGATTTAGTATGCAATGAATAGACCCCATATATATTACAACAGAAATTATCTTGTACTAACCAGTTACATAAAACGGGTCTATATCATTTTGTCAAAAAACTAAAAATCGAATACCCCTTCATCAAACTTTATCAATTGAAATTTAATCCATGGAATGATAATTTCAGTGAGGTTTTTCCTAGGGGAAAAAAATTGCTTTTCCAACCTACCGACCATCAAAAAAACATATAATTTAAAACCCACCCATGTGGGGAGCCATGCCCCCCCACACCCCCAATTTAACATACCAACTCTGAGATTGCACTACAGTGGGGAAAAGGGCAAACTCCTGATGATGGTCAACTAGTTTTTCTCCCCGGGAAAAATGTCACTGAAATGATCGTTCAATGGATTTAAGTTTTGATGTATAAAGATCAACGAAGAGGTATTCGATTTTTAGTTTGTTCAACAAAGTGGTATAGACCCCCATAAAACATGCCACGTAACGTGCGTTTTACAAATCAATTTTTAACATTAACATATTCATCTGTCAGTAAGGGATTATCTCATTTTTACAGCAGTAAAGTGAACGTCTCAGTATAAAGTGCAGTCAGTATTCCACTAACAGAGTATTTCACCAGTACACTAACAGTCATACTGCTCTGCAATGCATTTTAATAAGAATTGCAGTCATTTTTCATACAAATGTAATTCACTTTACTCTGCATACCTTATTTTGCATTACATGGTGAATTTTGTGTTGATATGAGAGTAAACAATTGACAATAAGTAAGCACATGAAACTCCAATAATTTTTTTTTCTTTTCTTTGTTTTCTTTGACTTCAAATTCATCAGTTTCACGAGGAATTAATAAGGCATTTGAGTCAAAATCAGGGATAGTTGAGAGGTATGGCAGAGACAGTTGTTTTGTGTAGCACCTTGTCTGACTTAAGAGTAACTGGGCCATCTCTGCATTTCCCTTCTAGTTGCTATACAGTAGTATATAAAAAGCTAAGAATGAAATAGATACAAGAAAAATATTTTGCATTACTATTATTGGGCAGAATACAGACATTAAAGAAACAAATCATAAACAAGTGCACCTCTAATCGTTTTCAAAGAGCTACACCGATCAAAATTTGAGGTGTGACTTAAGTTCTTTGTCAGAGATAACAACTAAGGGGCCTATATTTCAAGTATTTGTGAAATAAAAGTATGTGATCAGCATTCACAATTTTGGCCCAAAACTGTGCTCAGCCAGACAGTGTGACTAAGAAATTCGAGACTTGAACTTGTACTGTGAAAAGACCTAGCAATAGCTTGTAAGGAACTAAGTGACGCATAAAACTGAGAAAAGATCCCATCCTGGTAGGACTTTTAGTCAGACTCAAAAAAATGCAGCATCATGGGGATTATCAGTAAGTACTGCATGCAGGTGTAACACAATATAAAACATGCAAATCATGCTACCCTCATCACCTCTAAAACATGACCTACGCTTATTGTATTTATAACACCTGTTTAGAATGGAGCTAGGATGCTAGTGTTTCAACCATATCACTGATGATCTGCATGTTTCCTTGATTACAAAAGGATTAGTGAAACATGTTTCAGGAGAGAGAGATACAACATTAATTTTACAAGGGGGTATATCAGTGTATTTTAGCAAAGAGCTGTGTTGACGGACCTGGTAGCATTCAATAGGTTCAGTAAAAACTTGAATTCCCATATGCCAACTTCAGGTCAGAAACACTGGGAAGATTATCTATCTTATGTCTTAAAGAAGAACTTAAGGAATTAAAAAATATCATAACTGAAAATGAGACAATAGCAGATAAAAAATATAATTGAAAATGTGACAATAGCAGATTATCTGCCATGCAGCTAAACCTTGCAGCCCAATATCAAAGCAAGCACTTAGCTTGCTTTTAGTCTAAGTAATGGCTGCCATGATTGGAACAAGCTAACCAGCTTTGCAGTAGCTCACCTCCCAGCTCTATTCACCTTCATATATGGTAGCCACTTGATTATTTCTGGAGTCTTCTTTTAGAATGTAATTAAGAGTGATTTCATTCTTTCAATATCAGCGCCACCCCCAGTTCACTCTCTCTTGACACTATTTTTTTTCCATAACTAACAGGTGAAACACAGCAGTAATATCATAAAGATAAAGTAAGTAAGTGTTGCAAAATATTATGAAATAACTGACAGTAATTTCCTTATCTTATCGCAGGTGCAAAGTGAATAGACTATATGAAGTCTGCACGTTTTTTTCTTCTTATTTTTTTTTACCCAATCTCCCATGAGATTATGCCAGCAGAGCTGCAAAGTAGTAACTATTTAATTCAGTTAACGACTTAAAGGATGTGGTTTTGTCAGTTTAGAGGTGGTCCTTTCTAAAAAGGAAAAAAAGAACCCCCTTCTGAGAAATGAACTTGCGTTTCTCTAAAGATAGATTGCATTAACCACGGAAGGGGGGGGTCTTAGGAACCCACAACAACAACAATTCCACTGACAAGACATTCCAGAGAAAGACTGAATAGTACATGTACAGCTGCTACTCTATGCACACACCAAACAAATGCTGTGTGAATGCTGTGTGAAACACGAATCTTGTGCAAATTCTCATGTTTCATTCATGCCCACAGTAACCAGATTTTGCTCTGTACATTAGAATTAAAATGACAGCTGCTTCTGTCACTTTTTTGTACAATCTTAACTGTAACTTCAAACTGCTAGCATTTTAAAGAAGTATGATCTAATGAGGTTCACATGAAGTTTAGGCCTTATGGGAAAACAGTTGTTGAGCAAAATCAAGTTGATAAAGAAGAAAAATAATAATCAAATAAGTAAGCACATCTGAAAGGTTATCTAACAAGAGACTTACTGGTCAGAGTGGAACAATTAAAGGCTTGTCTTGCTGCTTGCATATGTTTAAGCTAACTGGAATTTTATGCCAATGTAACTTGAATTTCAGGTCACTTAAGAAATAAGCAAGATTCTACTTAGATTTTTTTAAAAGAATAATGATATGCATCCCATATGTAAATTAATTTTATATCTTTGTTTAAGCAACAGTATACACACACACACACACACACACACATGCATATATATCTACATCTCTCTCTCTCTCTCTCTCTCTATATATATATATTTATTTATTAATTATTTTTAATAATGTTTTCTTTGTATGTGATTTTCTTCCGCTTTAAGCTATGACATCACTGATCATTTGGTGTATTCAGAAAGCTTGGTTATCCACAATTTTTATACAATATGCATTAAACCTCTCCTGGAATTTTCAAACACTGACTATTTTCAAAGAAACTTTTTTTCCTTAAAAAGTAATCTTATTCAGCTTAAATTACATTAAATGCAATTATTTATGCTGTTTAATGTGAGATGTTTCCTCAAAGAAGAATAATTAAGTCATAATAGACACTGAGTAAGATAACACACAGTGAACCGCTGAGACATCGCTTTGAATAATGTAGCCAGTTCTGCAGGTTGTAGATCTTCACAGTTAAAGGTAGTACAAATAAAAGATAAAAAAGTCTAAGGTAAAAGTTGAATGAGGTTAGACTGTAGGCCTCACCATGAAGGCACTGAAAAAAGGCCAAAATAGAAGAAAGCATAGCAAAAAAAAAACTTCCAATACATCAGTCATAAATAGTCAGTCAATGGCTTTAAAGGTAGTACAGTCACTTTTGATATGAGAAGATCTGAAGGCTGTGGTTTCTATCCCTACACCAGGCACTTGGATTAATTTTCCTTTACTGATACTATTGTGTCAATTTCAAGATGCACTGCACTTCTAAAGCTGCTGTCCTTGCATAAGACATCAGAATAGGTTCCCATCTGCCCAGACCTCTCAGCATCTTAGTGCAAGAATCAGGGACAAAGCCAAGAATAATGTGGGGACAAGCGTCCAAAAACAGGGACAGATTTTAAAAACTGTTCTTATAACCTTAAAAAAGTTGCTAGAATAACAGGCTATGCAATAGTAAGCATTTTCTGAAGGATATGAAGTCTGAAACTCAAATGTCTGGCATTAGTTAATGACAATACTCCACAATTATTTACAGATAAAAACACACATTGTATGTGAAACAGACCAAAAATATGAGGCAAAACTCTGAAAATTTTTCAAAATTCTAGAGAGGTGAGAGGTAGGTGTCTGCCTCAGCTAGGGGTAGCTTAGGTACATGCTGAACAATCAATGTCAGTTATTAAAAAGATTACAGTAATTTCCCCAAACTCATAACTTCCAAGAGTCTCCACTGTAAATTGTCCATAGGACTACTAGTACTAACCCAGCCGACAAAAATAAATAAGCAAATAAATAAATAAATAGAGTACAGAGTAAGACAAAAAAATTCTCACAGAAAGTATGATGGATATATGGAACAGATATTAGCAGATCCCGTATAAAACATTGTCAGACTGCACAGGACTGACAAAAATAAACAAAAGAAAATAGCAGTTAAAAGGATGAAGTAAAGACAGAGTACCTACAGGTATTAATGTGAAATAAGCAGCTATGGCAATGAGTCAAGTCCTTGCTGTGATGACTTTATTTGTACATTTTCATGGATCACATGACTAACTGTAATCCTTTTAGTTCACTAGTCATAAGTACAAGACAAACATCTTTAGACAGCTCTGTCAGTTTTTGTATTTTCTTGGCTTTGTGCATTATGTTCACTCTTTTTCTGAAATTGTCTTGGCTGGTAGAGTTTTGCTATCTTAAAAATAACTATATCTCTTTGGGTCAGAGAGAGCCATTGACACAGTGAGGTGTCACTTTGTAGGGCAGTAGTACCAGAACATATGAGCACATTAGCGTGACACAATGCTGACTTACTGATATGCACACATGACAATGCATGTTGAATTCTAGCCTAAGAGAAAAAGGATGGAAAATTTCATTATCCCAACTGTCACATCATGCAAATGTTGCAAAACTCATAAACGTTACCTTTCTTATGATGCACATGGAAAGCATTCAGGCCTCTTTTCAGGAAAGAACCAGGAGTACTGTCTGACTGATGAGTGATTTGGTCTGAGTCACACAGTAGGTAAAAGGAGGCTGAGGGAATCATACCTTGGACAGACTTAACATGTGCTACACTATTAGGGTCTGTTTAAATTAAAAATAGTAAAAAATAAAGAGATTTAAAGAATTTAAAGAAGGAATTTAACTCAGCTTGCCCGAGTATATAATATTACTACAATATATTTAATGGAATACTCCTGTAACAATTATGGCTGTAAAGAATGTCTCGATCAGTGTGAAATTTCATTCACACCATCAAGGGAGAAATAGGAATTCTGAGTTATCTATATGCAGGTAAATGTATTCAAAGGACAGTGGTTCTTGATAAATACTGTGATAAGTTAAGAACAAGCCTCTATGTGTAGGTCCTTTACAGAAGAAGAGACTAAATAATGGAGAGAAACCATGTCTCTATAGGACAGCAAACTAAGTAATGGAGAGAGAAACATGTCTCACATTCATGCAAGTGATTTATTTTTTCTATTACTCCTCACACAGGCTAACACTGTAAGAAAGGGAAGGTCACAGAAGTCACTTCACTAGCACACTTTAAGTAGTATTCCTGGGTCTACTTCATCTGACTGAATCCTAAATACTCAATCCATTTGCCTGAGAAATCATTTGACTGAAATGTGTAGAAGTCTATAGACAGTATGTAATGGTGCAATTTCTTATCAAAGGCATTATTAGGGGTGTGAGTCTAGCAGAGTATGTTTATACTGCAATGGTCAGCATCATGTTGTACTTCCAGATATGTAGATGTTTGTGTTTGCACTCCAGCACTGATTAACTGTCCTTGATGTTTTTGTCTTGTCTTCCTGGTGTGTGACCATGACATTAGAATATATAAGTAAGGGAGTGGGAGTGCAGAGGAAGCCCCCTGCAAAAACTTTTTGATGGTATATTTATTGTGGAAGCAGTTTATGTTCAAATGACTTTTCAGGCAAATGGGTTTAAGCATTTGAGCTTCAGGCAAATGAAATAGACCCAGGATACTCATATTCTCCACATACACATACAAATTCCAATGTATTTTGACATTATACATTGTCCAAACTTCATATCACAAGTGTACTTCAGGCAGGAAAAATTATTTTTCAGATAAAAATTCAAAGGTGGATATTCCAGGGTGACTCTCTGTCACAGCTGCTCTTTTGCCTTGCCCTTAACTCACTAAGCTGTCTGTTTAACAGATTAGATCATGGCCATAATTTAGCTCCCAGAAAGCAACAAAGTGTAAAGACTTCTCATCTTCATTTAGTAGATGATTTAAAACTCTATAGCTCATCAGATGAGGAACTGAAAGCACAATACAAGTAGTCAAAACTTTTCCAGATGATATAAGAATGTAATTTGGTCTTAATAAATGTGCAAAAACAACCTTTAAAGCAGGAAACCTACAGCACCAAAAAAAAAACATCAGTTTGGGACAAGAATGGAATATTAAAATAACTTGGGCAAGAGGGAGTGTATAAATATTTGGGAATTAATGAAGGATCAACAATAAAACATGAACAAATGTGAATAAACCTTAGTAAGGAATATTTTAGAAGAATTACATTAATCCTGAAAACAGCATTGACATCTAGGAACAAAGTTCAAGCTCTAAACCAATTTGCTCTTCTTGTCCTAACTTACAGTTTTGGACTGACTGACTGGCTCCAAAAGATGTTGGATAGGTTGGGCAGGAAAACAAGAAGGATGGTTCATGTTCTTCAAATGATTTATAAAAATCAGTGTATACCAAGATTATATATTCCCTGTTCTGAAGGAGGGATGGGCCTCCTTGAAATTGATTGCATGTATAGATCTGCCATCATGGGACTGCATACATATCTGCTGATCTCACAAGACCCAAAATAGTGGAAGTTTTAAAACACACGGAGAATAAATCTAAGATGACTTCTCTACTTAGTCTAGCAGAAGCATTTCGGCATCAAGTGGGAATGGAAATCAAACCAGAAGTAGATAAAAATCAGGCAGTAACTTAATGTGCCAGAAAACAAAACAAAGAATATAAGGTGAAGGATCAGATGAGAAGGCAAGAAATGTGGAAAATGCATAAATATAGTTGCAAGTATAATAAACTGCTGGACCAATCTCATGTTGATCAGAATCAAATGCAGGAATGGTTAAGGAGAGGCAAATTCAAACCAAAAAATGAAAGGTTAATATTGGCGGCACAATATAGCAGACTACGTACACATTGGTTTACCAACTCCATTGAACATGTGGGAGAAACAGACAAATGTAGGTTTTGTAAAGCAGAATTGGAAACAGTTGTGCACCTTCTTGCTAGTTGTGACATACAAATGGCAGAAGGACTGTATACTGAAAGGCATAATACTGTGGTAAGACTGTTGCACTGGGAATTGTGTAAACATTGTAATATTGAAATAGCTGAAAAATATTGGCAACATGAGCCACAAAGCATCATAGAAATGATGAAGTCTACATCACATGGGATCACTCATTACCAATAGTTCAAAAGATAGAGGCAAGAAAACCAGATATAGTGGTCCATGAAAAGAAGACAAAAGTAGCATTGATCATTGAAATCTCTACACCCAGTGACTACAGTGTCTTGTGTCCAGAGAGACACAAAGTCATAAAATACCAGGATTTGCAGGCAGAAATGATAGCAACATGGAAGAATGATACCCAGACAGTTTCAGTAGTAGCAGGAGCAACGGGTCTTAGAAAAAGGATCTATAATCATATTTAGATAAGTTACCAATACATGCAACTCCACACGAATTGCAGAAGGGGTCATTACTGGGCACATTGTGGGTGCTACAAAGAGCACTTCTGGCTAACATCAAAAATTGAAACAATACTAATTTCATGAACTTTAATCATACTTTGATTTAGGAATGAGGTCCATGCCTGTCAAGGCATTAGAAATCCAAAAGATTTTGAGAAATTAAAAAAAAGAGCAAAACTTAAATCCCTGTGTAACACACTGGATAACAAATTGGCTCACAAACATGAACTATGCTTTGAACACCATGTATCCACTTTTTGTAAGGAAGTCCAGGAATGTAATTGTTCCACTAAATTTGGTGCTCATTAGGCCAATCACTGAGTATAACGTCTCCTTCTGAATGTTTTTTTCCAAACACAGCTCACAACTGGAATGACCACAGTGCTTCCTCATTAAAAACAATTAAGGTTCTGCATCATAAAACCTATGTGGGCCATCTCAAAGCCTTATCCCTCTTGGAGAGGCAACCTCTGCCTTGTGTATACGGCCTCAACACACCCTATCCTGTCTGACCTATAATACATTCATAAGTCCAGTGGTGAAATAATGTCCACTTTTCAATCTATTCTGCAGAATAAAAATAAATGAAAGATGTTGTGGGGATAAATATGTGTGATGCCCGTGCCCTGGCCCAGCAATCAAGGAGCCTCAATCCTCACCTCTAACACCAGAGAGGGCATCTCATATATGAGGAAAGGATAACAAATACACACAATTTCCCTTAAGTTCGCACATAGATCACAGTCAGTCTGGGGCTGGTTGCTCCCTTGTTCCCCAGGTCCCCAATAAGACTCCCCACTGGCACAACTATAGGGTCCAGATCTCAGTCTAGCTGGCAAGCTAACCTCCAGTACCCCCTCTGTCCAACCAGTGCTTCATATCCCCGCCCAAGTAGCCACACACACACACTCACACACACACACACACACACACACACACACACACACACACACACACACACACACACACACACACACACACACACACACACACACACACACACACACACACACTTTGAGATAAGTATTTATACAACTTCACAGACACTCCTGGGAAAGGCTGACACAGATTCTCCAGCTGTGCCCCTTTACCCAGACTATATGGTAATAATTACTGCCACCACAAGCTAATAATTATCAGCTACCCAAAGGCCCTTAAAAGGGTGTCCAATTATTACTGTGGAATATTATTATCCAATAGTAGTGTGACTAATCAGTCAAGGCTTATTAGAGTGGTTTTGTACAATAAACTCTATAAATATGCAATGTACTCTAGAGCTTAACTTATCTCTACACACACTAGCCACAGGTAAAAGGTTTTTAAAATATTTAATAATAAATACTAAAAACACAAGACAATACTACTACACCACAGTGCTATTCAAGAGTTCAGAGATCATATAGAAACTTTAAATAATTATGTAGTACAGTTCTGACATAACAGAAAAACACTTAGTCTAAACTTTATAATCCTAGCTATTTCTAAAAGAAAACATACTTCTAAAGTAACCTACTTACATAGAGCAAGGCAGTGCTGAGATGAATAGTCCAAGATCAAAATGCTTAATAAGCTCTGGTTCTCACTGTTTAAATTGCTATTGCAGTTCTGATAAAACATTACATCATCTTTTTACACTTCCTGGTGTTCCCAGGCTGACACATTTACTACGTTTACATTCTTAACATCTCCCTTTTTTATCTTGTAGCTAGTCAGGAACAGAGCAATAAAAATACATTTGCATGTTTAAATTTAGCAATTTAACTCTTGGTTAAAACAATAGAAAGAATTTCTTCATCTAGACTATTCGGCACCAATGTTCCCTTGAAAGGGTCACCACATGCTTTTACTGGGTCAGTAGAGAGCACTATTACCACATTTCTGTAACAGCATTTCTTTATATTTAAAACAACAAGTCTGTAGTTTACATTTATATTTACAAATGATAGAATTATCTATAAAATTCTATCTGGCTAGGCTAACAGCCTTCACCCATCTCTACCAGTCTTCACACATCTTCACCCACCTCTACCCAATCTTCACAGTATGTATTACAAAAATTCCATTTCTGAGGAACAATCCTCCACTTCACATAAAGCAAAATACTACTCTTAACACTATTCAAATCTAATTTGGATGAATGGATGGGTCACCACAAATTCATCCCTGGTTTAGGACACTTTCTCTCATGGATAGGGGCAACACGCAAATGTCCCAACATAGCCTTATTCTGACTGTCTTTTGGTTATATGTACACAAAGTATAAGGGCTACAAATTACTATGAAAATTTAAGGCTAAGCTTCTTAAGATCCTCACAGATCAATAGCCTAGTAAGTACCTGTGAAATTCTGAACCTATACAGTTACTCATAATAAAGAAACCTAAGGTAAAGTCCCAGAATATAAGTGGGTTGACCTCTAAAGATCTCTAAAGTGACTCAACAGTGAATTAAGTAAAAGCAGACTTTGATCTCCAATTTCCATGCAGGTGATGAAGACTGCAGTAAGATGGAAATCCTCAGTCACCTTGAAAAATCCCGGTACACATTGTTGTTTTTCATCTTATCAAGTTTGACTGGCTCCAATTGGCACACTAGTTTCACCCATGTTGAAGTGATTCATATGTAGAATTTTCTGATGCATAACATCACCTATACAATTATTTTAATTCATCTGGCAACATACTAGTAGTACCTTGGACAGGACAAGTAAATCTAGTTGTCTCTTAGTCCACAGCAGTTTGATTTTTTTGACAATTAAATTGATAAAGAGGTGATTTTGCTAGCTGCAGTAGCAGCTAATAGTCCGTGTTTGAATCCCTTTTTATTACCCAAAATGTCAAGAGGATTATAAAGTTGCCTTAAATGTATTCTTTGATACCATCTCATGGCCACATCTAGTGAAATGAAAATAAGAAATAGATGATTAACACATGGATGGCTAAACAGTATAGTAGGTAACAAAAGAAAATCTGCTGTCATCAGCACAGAACTTGCAGGTAGTATTATTGACACTGCTTTCATCAACAAGACAAGAAGACAAATGTCACAGACGTTCATATGGAGAAGTCATATTTGAAAGCAAAGTCATATTTGAAAGCTCAAAAGACAAACCCACCTCCATAGGTATCACAAGGGATAAGAAACTAAGAGTAATGCTACTCAATGCCAGAAGTCTAAACCTCAAAATGCATGCACTCAAAACTCTCCTTAGCATGGAGAACATCTGTGCAGTAACAGAAACCTGGTTTGAGGCTCCTGAGAGCACCCCAGCACTACCAGGTTATACCTCATACCATGCTTTTCAGCCCCAAAACTTGGACCGAACCACAAAAAGAGGGGGAGTATCAATATTCGTCAAAGATGCCCACACCTCCAGATTGGTGACAGAGCACGAAGCATCAGAGACTATCCATGTGCAACTAACAGTGGGTAAAACTGCCTTCCAGTTTATAGCCTGCTACAGACCACTCTCCCAAACCGAGGAACCCCACTCGGCCTTCCTGAGAACACTGGAAAATATGAAGGTCTCTCCAAACACCATTATATTGGGCGACTTCAACTACCCAAACATAGACTGGGAGCATTACTCTAGCTCCAACACCCTAGCCCAAAGGTTCCTAGAATTTATAAACTCAAATGCTATGGAACAACTTGTTACCACTCCCACAAGAGGGGAAAACATACTGGACCTGATCATCACCAACATGGTAACTCTATGCTCCAGACCAGAAGTGTATCCCTCACTGGTAAGATCAGACCATAAACTAATCTCACTGGATATTCACATCCCGACCCCACCCCCTGCCCAGAAAACCACAGTGAAACACTTCTCTAAAGCAAATTTCACACTCCTCAAAACCGAGGTGGAATCCTTCAATACCCCCGAGCCTGTGGAAAATATGGCCCAGACCGCAGAATCCTTTATAAATGCATTCTATGAACACCTTCGGGAATGCATGGATCATGCAATCCCAAATAAAACCAAGACCCAATCCTCCAAAGGCAGACGTCCTGTCTGGTGGACCCCAGCCATAAACAAACTATACAATAGAAGGAGGAAGCTACTACATGATAGAGCAAAATCCCAAAAAGGGAAGGCATCTCTGATCAGTATTAGCAAAAAACTACGGGCACTCATAAAATCGTCTAAGGCCAGCTTTGAGAGAAAAATTGCACAGGACACTAAGGATAATCACAAGGCTTTCTTTAGTTATGTTAGGAACCTGGGTGGTAATTCCCAGATATGCTCAGAATTAGTCCAAAATGACAAAAAATACATCGAACCCACAGACATTGCCAACATCCTAGCTGACAGGTTCCGTGCAAACTCGCCCCCCCCCCACCCACCAAAAGGGCAAATATCTATCCCGGCAGAGTGCTGCCCCCTGACATCTCAGATACTCAGGTAAGAGCCGCCCTCTGCAAAGCAAAAAATACAGCATCAATGGGACCAGACGGTGTCCCGGGCTGCGTCCAACATGAACTCCAAGAAGAGCTAAACCCAAACATAAAACTACTGTTCAATCTCAGCCTTACTACAGGATATGTGCCCAAAGAGTGGCGTACAGCAACAGTGGTCCCTCTCCACAAAGGTGGTGCCTCAACAGATCCTGGAAACTATCGCCCCATAAGCCTGACTAGCTTGGTCTGCAAAGCTATGGAAAGGATCATCATGGACCTCATAAATAAAGATATTGGGGACCTACAGGCACTGGATCCTACCCCGTTCGGCTTTGTTAAGGGCAGATCCTGCCTCTTAAACCTGGTTGATTTCTTTGAAACAGTCACCAAGGCCATTGACGAGGGGAAGGTGGTCCACACAGCCTACCTGGACCTCGCAAAAGCCTTCGATACAATACCCCACTCGGGCATTATAGATAAGCTCACCAGCTTAAATATAAACCCCTATGTCACTAGATGGGTTGCAAACTGGCTCAAGGACAGAACTTACATGGTTAGAATTGCTGGAGCCATGTCAGACTCCAAACCAGTTACAAGTGGCATCCCACAAGGCTCAGTCCTGGGACCTCTCTTGTTCGGTATATATTTCTCGGAGGTACAGGCCAACACGGAAGGACTGTGGCTGACCAAATTCACAGATGACTGCAAACTGGGCACCATAATCGACTCTCCAGCCGACACAAGCATCCTCCAAAAGGGCCTCATAGAAACAGACAACTGGTGCCAGAGCCATGGCCTCAAGCTAAACGCCAAAAAGTGTATAGTTATCCCCTTTGGCAAAAACAAAGTGCCCACAAATTACCACATAGGTGGTAATCCATTAAGTACAGAAGAAGTAATTAGGGACCTGGGGACCCAAGTTGATAGCAATCTCTCATTTGACAACCACGTGGCCAAAGTGGTTAGAAAAACATTTTATATAGTCCACCTAATCATGAAGGGATTCACATCCAGATCAGGGGAGGTCATCGTGCCTCTTTATTCATCCCTCATCAGGCCCATAATTGAGTACAATGCCCCTTTTGGGATGTACCTTACCAGACACCTGCAGCAACTGGAAAGACCCCAAAAGTACCTCACCAAGAGGATCAAAGGGCTCAAACAGATGCCATATGCTGCCCGGTTAAAGAAACTCCAGCTCTACTCAGTGGCATACCGCCTGCTCAGAGGCAATCTGTGCCTGACTTATAAAGCCATGTCAAACCCGGAATTAATGGACATGCTGCACCTCAGAAAATCCAAATCCCATCGAGCTACGCGCTCGAGAGACTTCAACCTCAGCACTGAAATAAATAGGACATGCTGGAGGGACAGATTCATAACCCAGAGGCTCCCTTCACTCTGGAATAAAATCCCAGTCCAGGTTAGGCAGAGTCCCTCACTGACTCTCTTCAAGAGGAATCTTGATGAGTGGATGGGAGATCGTAGGTTTACCCCGGGTATCACTTCTGTGTCACTGTTAGACAGAGGCACAGTATACTAACCTCAAAAATGGCATAGCAAAATTAATTTAAAATGGGTGGCGAAAGCCAAACACACTCTGGCTAGGCTTATAAATGCCCTAGGGCAGATAGCGTAGTATGAACCTATGAATGCTGCTGAAAACTGGCAGTTAGGTGATATCTGTACCATAAAGAGCAAAGTCATCAACCAGTTAGCAGAGCTTCATTTTGCAGCAATGAATGTCTTATGACACTTCATCTCAAGCAGGTTAATGTCATTATCGAGTATACCACAATAATTAACACTAATGAAATTTTTGGGTACAGTTATACATACTATCCTTAATGAAATCCTGCCCCACTCCTACCTGCCTGAAGAAGACAATATCATCCATCTTAGAGGTTATATAGAGGATTTAATTCATATTTTTGGAATAGGGCCATCTTATAGGAAGAGAAAAACACAAAGTCCAGTAACACTGTACTCTTGAACATACATGAAATTTGGCTGCTTATCACCCCAGCACAACCATCCTGACCAAGCCAAATAATTGGAGGCCAAAGTCCCAAAATTAGGGACAAATCTTAAATAATGCCCTTATAACTTAGCAAGTTGTGAGAAGAAATGGTTCCGCAATACCCTGTATTCAACAAAGAACACAATCGATCAAATTCAAAAGCCTGTCGCCATCCAATGAATAAAACTAATGTAAAGGTCCATAGCACTCATTCTCCATACAGTGGCCCAACAAACTGCACAAAATTCCGCTCAAAACACACAGCATCATCCATAATCAAGTTAGAAAACAGACCGCATCACTTCCTTCTACATGCAGCTCTGCAGTATTCCACACAAGGTTTCACCACAAACCAATCAGCAGCAAATGCAAGAGCTTGAAGTCAAGTAGTGTCCGTTTAGGACTTTCAAACTGTAATTTCCAGTTAGTCAACCCAATCCTGACAGAGTCACTACAACAACATAGCAAATCGCAAACATCATGAGGAACATACCAAACACATGAGGCAAAACTCCAGATATTCTGTGAAAATCAGTTGAAGGGTATCCCAACCACCTACCTGT